>NC_056746.1:913136709-913323758 GCF_019279795.1 Protopterus annectens | reverse complement strand
AAAGTTTTGAAGCGAACTTATACATGCTACCAAAAGGCTAGGAAATATTAGTAATTATACAGAAAAGGAAGAAGGCAAATGGATAATTAGGTTACATGCAGACAGAGGACATGGTTTAAATGGCAGAGTTTCATTGAAGCCATTTTTGCTTGACCGCCCCTTGAAACACTGAAATGCAGTCTCAGTTGCTTTTATTTATTTATATAGATATATATTGATTATATGCATATACATATATCTTAGAAAATAAGAGTTTTATACATTATCTCTAATTTTCTGCATATTGTCCTGGACAGTTTGATATATGCTATAGGAATATGTTCTTATGAATTTTTAACAAATATTTTATTTTAAGTGATTTATATAAGAGTGTTTATGAATATTTTTACATATAAATTTACATATATATATATATATATATATATATATATATATATCTTTTATAGATTCATTATATACCTTTTCTCATGTATTTTTGTTTCATACATTCATTAATATAGGAGTTTTAAGAATTTTAATATTGTTCACACAATGATGAAATATATTAAGATTTTGTTTTTTTGGTGATTCTATCATGTGGTTGCTTATGTAGCAGTCCATTGGCTATTAGCTTTGTGGAACTGATATAAATGGATGTTGGAAGTTGTTTTAATAGTTTAAGTCTGAAGAAGCGTCCGTGGAGACGTGAAAGCGCTTACTCAATAAAAGTTTAGCCCAGTTGTTACATTTTTTCTGTGGACTGGTTTGCTTCGATAGTCGTGGAGTACCTACTCATCTCTTGTTATTCTATTAAAACCTGTATGGTTAATTTAAAACTGCTGCTAGCTGTACTTTAACAGTTGATCTAGCACCATTTTAAAATACCAAGAGTGAAAACAAACACAAACTGAATAAAAAACAAAGTAGTGAACTAGTCTCCAAGACACGCTACAACAGTATTCCCAGAATGATCAAAGGAAGCAGTGTAAAGTACAGTTGTGTACACTTACCATAAATGTAGATGTTCGAGTGTATTCACTGTTGCAGTCATTACATTTGGGTAATCTGCTGGCAGGTTGCCCTCAGTTGGCCTGATTAACAAAGTCTTGGGTTCTGCGTCAGTTGCTGTCCCTTCTTCCATGACGTCAGGTCGTCAGGGGTATAAAACATGCAGCAGACGCCATTACATCAGTTTTTCTTGCCCCAGATGTCAGGTGCCCCCAAATGGGGAGCAAAATACACACACACACACATATATATATATATATATATATATATATATATATAATTTGAAACACAAAAATATACCTCCAAACAAAAGCAAATACACCAAAAAGGCTTTTAAGCATAGTAAACGAAAGAAGAGGTATAGTAAAAGAAAAACAGGGGGCTGGAGGGAGGGTAACCAGGACTGCAACATGAATACACTCAAACATCTACATTCATGGTAAGTGTACACAACTGTACCATGTTCATAGTGTTTCACTGTTGTAGTCATTACATTTGGGTAGATTCCCAAAGCTAAGGTTGGGAGGATGGATTTATACAGCAATAGGAACAGCTATAAGGCCCTGCAAAACAGCAGTGGCAAATCCAGCTCTGGATTTAGAGAAAATTGGTAAGTGATAATGCTTGGTGAAAGTATGAACTGAACTCCAGATAGCAGCTTCTAGAATATCCCTGGTAGGAACACCTCTGAGAAAGGCTGCTGAAGTAGATGCAGCCCTGGTGGAATGAGATCTGATCCCCTTGGGGATAGGTTTTCCATAGTGCTTATAACAGAAATGAATACAATGGCTTATCCATTTAGAAATAGTTTGCTTTGAAATAGCCTTCCCCTCTGCCCCTGCAGCAAATGCTACCAGCAGTTGTTCAGATTTTCTTTGAGATTTAGTCCTGTCCAAGTAGAATCTAAGTTGTCTCTGTACATCCTATGAATGCAGAATCTGCTCTGCCTTGTTCTGTGGATTGGGAAAGAAAGTTGGCAAATGAATGGACTGATTAAGAGCCACACTGCATACCACCTTGGGCATGAATGATGGATCGGTCCTGAGTGACACACTGTCCGCATGAAAGATGATGAAAGGCTCCAGTGCCATAAGGACCGGCAATTCAGATATCCTTCTAGCTGAAGTGATTGCTAAAAGGAAGGCTGTTTTCCAGGAAAGAAATTTTAAGTCTGCAGTTGCAGCTGGCTTGAAAGGAGGTAGAGGGAGTTTCTCCAATACAAAGTTAAGGTCCCAGGCAGGGGTTGGAGCTCTCCTGGGTGGTCTCAAGTTTTTGGCCCCTCAGATACTGCTTTAGAAGAGGATGAGAGAAGGGGGGGGGTCTGTGTTGTAATGAGCTGAAATGGCTAAGGCAT
This sequence comes from Protopterus annectens, assembly GCF_019279795.1. NCBI lineage: Eukaryota > Metazoa > Chordata > Ceratodontiformes > Protopteridae > Protopterus > Protopterus annectens. Next base: position 913,321,417 of record NC_056746.1, on the reverse strand, counting down.
GGATTTTTATGGAAGAAAAAAAGACAGACCCTTGTGAAGCATCTCAGTTAAGTATTGCAAAATCTAAGGTAAATTGGGCACTGGTGTGCTCATCCCTTGAGATTGATTCCAGGCACAGAATCTTTTCCATTTGTCGGCGTAAGATTTTCTAGTACTAGGTCTTCTGGCCTCCAAAATGACATCCATCACAGGTTTGTTGAGGGATGCCAAGGGGGAATTTTAAATAATTAGCCAAGCTGCAAGATTCAATGTTAGGAGTTGAGGGTGAAGAATTTGGTTCTCCTGCTGAGACAGTAAGGAAGGTGTCTGAGGAGAAATGTGTGACACACTGAGCAGGAGTGGGTGCCAGTGTTGGAGAGGCCACTCCGGGGCAATCAAAATCATTTTTGGTTTGTCCTGTTTGACTTTTAGTAGAACATTTGAAAGCAAAGTGGAGGGGGAAAGGCATAGGCTGATAGGTTTTTCCAGCTGAAGGACAGAGCATCCACTTTCCAGGCTTTTTTGTGAGGTGTTCTTGTGCAAAATTTGTCCAACTGGTAGTTCTGGGGTGAGGTGAAAAGATCTATGTCTGGGCTCCCCCATTTGAGTGTCAACATGTGGAAAATCCATGGTTTCAGTTTCCATTCATGAGGGCCATGAGATTTCTGTTTAGTTCATCTGCCAGAACATTCTGCTTTCCTGGCAGGAATTGAGCTTGTAGTTGTACTTGGTAGCTGAAGGCCGTGTTCCACAATGCCATGGCAAATATGTACCACATAACTGTGGTGTTGTCCGTCTTTATCAGTAATTGTCCTGGATGAAGGTAGTCCTTGAAGGCTGTCAGTGCATTCTGTACAGCTATAGTATTTCTTTTTGATTGATATGAAGGTTTGTTTTGGGCTCCATTTGCCCTGAATGCACTTCCCTGCCAGATGAGCCCCCCATGCATAGTCTGATGCGTCTGTAATTAGGGTTTGGGTGGCAGGGGGTGGTGTGAATGGCAATCCCTTGTTTTGGTGGCAGGCCTCTGCCCAACATAGGAACTCTAGGTGCAGGCAAGGTACGATAGGAATCATTGTTTCCAGGCTGTGACAATGTTGACTCCATACACTTTTTAAGTACCACTGAAGTTTCCTCATATACAGTCTTGCATATGGAATTAGAAGAATGCAGGAGGCCATGAACCCCAAGGCTTGCAGTATTTGCCTTGCAGATAGCAGGGTTTTTGTGGCCACCTGTTTGAAGTAAGTCACCAAATAGGTTCATACTAGGCTATCTGCCCTAGGGCAATTATAAGCCTAGCCCGATTTTGTTTGGCTTACGCCACCCCTTGATTTGAGTATACTGTGCCCTTTTTAAGGTTTAGTTTGCTGTGCCTCTGTCTAACAGTGACACGGAAGTAATCCCCGGGACAAACCTACGATCCCCCATCCACTCATCAAGATTCTTCTTGAAGAGATTCAGTGAGGTGCTCTGCCTAACATGAATTGGAATTCTGTTCCAGAGCGAAGGGAGCCTCTGGGTTATGAATCTGTCCCTCCAGCAAGTTCTATTTATTTCAGTGCTGAGGTTCAAGTCCCTTGAGCATGTGGCTCTAAGGGATTTAGATTTACTGAGGTGGAGCATGTCCATTAATTCTGGATTGGACATAACTTTATATGTCAGGCATAGATCGCCTCGAAGTAGGTGGTATGCAACTGAGTAGAGCTGGAGTTTTTTTAACCGAGCAGCATATGGCATCTGTTTGAGTCCCTTGACCCTCTTGGTGAGGTACTTTTGGGGTCTTTCTAATTGCTGCAGGTGTCGGGTAAGGTACATCCCAAAAGGGGCATTGTATTCTATGACAGGCCTGATGAGGGATGAATAAAGGGGCACAATTACCTCTCTTGATCTAGATGTGAATCCTTTCATGATGAGGTGGGCTATGTAAAAGGTCTTTCTAACCACTTTGGCAATGTGGTTGTCAAAGAAGAGATTGCTATCAACTTGGGTCCGCAGATCCCTAATTACTTTCTCTGTACTTAATGGGTTACCGCCTATGTGGTAATTTGTGGGCACATTGTTTTTGCCAAAGGGTATGACTATACAATTTTTGGCATTTAGCTTTAGACCATGGCTCTGGCACCAGTTATCCGTCTCTGTGAGACCTTTTTGAAGGATGTTTGTGTCAGCTGGAGAGTTGATTATGGCCAGTTTGCAGTCGCTCATGAACTTGGTGAGCCATAGTCCTCCCACGTTGGCCTGTACCTCGGAAAAGTATATACCGAACAAGAGCGGTCCCAGGACAGAATCTTGTGGGACGCCACTTGTGACCGGTTTCGAGTCTGACATGGCTCCAGCAACTCTCACTCTGTGGGTTCCGTCTTTGAGCCAGTTTGCGACCCATCTTGTGACATAGGGGTTTATATTTAAGCTGGATAGCTTATCTATGATGCCCGAGTGGGGTATTGTGTCAAATGCCTTTGCTAGGTCCAGATAGGCTGAGTGGACTACCTTCCCTTCATCTATGGCTTTGGTGACTGTTTTGAAGAAGTCAACCAGGCTCAAAAGGCAGGATCTGCCCTTGACGAAGCCGAAAGTACAGTTTTGTACCTACCATAAATGTAGATGTCCGATAGGTATGCATCTGCAGTCCTAACATATGGGTTGTCCTGTCTCAGGCAGCCCTTCGGTCGGCCGGATTCCAAAGTCTGGGTCTGGCCTCGGCTGATGTCGCACTCCACCCGACGTCATAGCTGCTGTTTATTGGGTATAAAGGCATCAGCAGACGCCATTTTCCTCAGTGTTTCTTGCCCTAGATGCCAGGTGCCCTCTAGTAAGGCTAAATTTGGATAAATGCAAATAATTCCAAACAGTAGAGAGCAAACAATATATATATATATATATATATATATATATATATATATACATATATACAAACAAATACACCATAAAAGATTCCCCCAGCTAGCTAAAAGAGGGGTAAATACCCTAGGAATACCACAGAGGGGAAGGAGGGTGGGTAATCCTGACTGCAGATGCATACCTATCGGACATCTACATTTATGGTAGGTACAAAACTGTACTATGTCCTTCAAGGATGCATCTGCAGTCCTAACATATGGGTAGAATACCATAGCCAAACTGGGGGAGGAGGCACTAAGATAAAGATGGTGTAGTTAAGATCCCTTGCAAAACAGCAGTTGCAAAACCTGCTCGGGATCTAGAGTATAAAGGAAGGTTGTAATGCTTGGCAAATGTATGCACGGAGCTCCAAATAGCAGCTTCTAAAATGTCTTTGGTAGCCACTCCTCGTAGGAAAGGAAAGCTGTAGTGGTGGCTGTAGCTCTTGTGGAATGAGGTCTGATATTATCAGGAGTTGTCTTTCCATGAAAAGAGTAGCAAAATCGAATGCAATTTCCTATCCATTTTGAGATTGTCTGTTTTGAAATTGCTTTTCCTTGCATTCCTGTTGCATATGCTACCAGAAGCTGGTCAGTTTTTCTGCTGGTCTTAGTTCTGTCCAGATAGTAGCGTAATTGTCTGTGCACATCCAAGGTATGTAGCAGTCTTTCCCCTGTTCTGTGGGTTGGGAAGAATGTAGGTAAATGAATCGCTTGGTTCAATGATACTCTGGAGACCACTTTTGGCATAAAAGTAGGGTTAGTTCTCAGAGAGACTCTGTCCTGATGGAAGATAAGGAAGGGTTGTACTGCCATTAATGCCTGTAACTCAGATACCCTTCTTGCTGAAGTAATTGCTAGCAGGAAAGCAGTTTTCCAAGACAAGAATTGTAATTCTGCTGTTGCTGCTGGTTCAAAAGGGGGAAGTGTTAACTTTTCCAGCACAAAGTTGAGATCCCATGTAGGTAAAGGTGGCTTACTTGGAGGCTTTACATTTTTGATTCCTCTCAAAAATTGTCTGAGGAGAGGATGAGAGAAGACAGGAGGATCCATGTTGTACTCTGCTGAATTTGCTGATGCATGAATCTTAATGGAGGAGTAAGATAGGCCACTGTGGAACAGCTCTGCTAAATATTCCAGGATGTGTGCTATATTTGCCAATGAGACATTTTCTCCCTTTGCTGCACTCCAAATGAGGTATCTTTTCCACTTGGCTGAATAAGTCTTCCTTGTGGAGGGTCTGCGTGCCTCCAGGATAATGTCCTTAACCCTCTGAGATAAACCTGGGTTATTTTGGTTTATGCAATATTCCAAGCAGCTAGCTGCAGAGTTTTAAGTTTGGATGTAGGATCTTGTAGTTGTCCTGTGTTAGTAGTAAGGGACATAGAGGTAGATGCCATGCGTGTGTCCGAGACATGCTTCTCAGTAGCGGGTACCAATGTTGCCTCGGCCAGTCTCAGTAGCGGGTATCAATGTTGCCTCGGCCAGTCTGGAGCTATCAGAATTACCCTTGGCTGATCCTCTCTGAACTTCAGTAGAACTTTGTACATCAAGGGAAGAGGTGGAAATGCATATGCTGTCAGGTTTTTCCAGCTGAAGGAAAGGGAGTCCACCCTCCAAGCACGTGGGTGGTATGCTCTTGTGCAGAATTTCTTCAATTGGTGATTGTGTGGGGAGGCAAACAGGTCTATCTGTGGTAGTCCCCATTTCTTTATGGTTTTGAAGATATCTGGATGCAGCATCCATTCGTGAGCATCCGTGGTAGTTCTGCTTAAGGTGCCTGCTAGAGAACTTTCTTTTCCTGGTACAAATCTGGCCTGAAGTTGAATGTTGAGGTTCAGGGCCACATTCCACAGGTCCATTGCCATCCGGCATAGAGGATATGAATGTGTACCTCCCTGCTTGTTGATGTACCACATGACTGTGGTATTGTCCGTCCTTATCAGCAGATGACCCTGTTGAAGAGTGGTCTGAATGCCTGGATCGCATGTTTCACTGCCAGCATCTCCTTTAGATATGTGTGTAGATTCAGCTGGTCTTGGGTCCACAGGCCTTGTATACACTTGTCCACCATGTGTGCCCCCCATCATAGGTCTGAGGCGTCCGTGGTGATGGTCTGGCTTGGATGTGGTTTGTGGAAAGGCAAGCCTCTGTTCAACTGACAGGCCTGAGCCCACCACAGGAATTCTTGCTTCAGGCATGGAATTATTGGAATCTGGGCTTCTAGACTGTGCTTGTGTTGAGACCATACATTCCTTAGATACCATTGTAGCTTTCTCATATGCAGCCTGGCATGCGGAACCAATATTATGCAGGATGCCATGTAGCCCAGGGCTTGCAGGACTTTCCTTGCAGTAAGCTGAGTTTGTGTTGTTAATGTCATGAAGTAGACTGGTAGTTGCCTTTGTTTTTCTTATGTGAGAAAAGCCATCTGAGTTGATGTGTCTAATTCTGCACCCAAGAATGTTATCCTTTGGGATGGTACTAGTCTTGACTTTTTCATGTAGACTGTGTATCCCAAGGCTTGCAACAGTTGTATGACATTTTCCAAATCTTTTGCTAACTTTGCCTTGTTGTCCGCTTGTATTAGGCAGTCGTCCAGGTATGGGTAAATCTGAATTCCCTGAAGTCTGCAATGAGCGATTACTGATGCCAGGCATTTCGTGAATACTCTGGGTGCAATAGATAAGCCAAAAGGCAATGCTGAGAATTGATAATGCTCTGATCCTGCAAGAAATCTGAGGTGTCTTCTGCAATCTGGTCATATAGGGACGTGCAGGTATGCCTCCTTGAGATTGAGTCACCAGCTAAGACTCCTTGCCCAGCATGGGAAGAAGTTGCTGGAGAGTCAGCATTTTGAATTTTGGAACAACGAGGTATGTGTTCAGTGCGGACAAATCTAGAATAGGTCTCCATTGATTTTCTTTTCTTGGTACAAGGAAAAGCCTGGAGTAAAAACCTTGGCCTTGTTCCATAGGTGGCACCTCTTCTATAGCTCTCATCCTTAGTAAGTTGTTGATTTGTCTTAGAGCGTCTGTTTTTTTGGCTTGGTGGTAGGTTTGGCATTCCTCTCTTTTTTGGTAGAGTATGGAGGTGAAACCTGTAGCTCTTGTCTATTGTTTGTAAAGTCCATTTGTCTCCTGTAATGTAATGCCAGTTGTCGGAGAATAAGGCTAGTTTTCCGCCCAAGGGTGCTTCTAGTTGTTCCCTGGTAGGCGGAACTAGAGCCAAGTCATTGTGTCTGCCCTGTGGAAGTGGTTGTAGTTGAATCTGTGGCAGTACTTCTCTGGTTGGTAGGTTGCCACTGACGTCCCCTGTAGGTACCCCTAGATTGACCTCTGCCTCTTGGGCGTCTATTTCTGCCTCTCTGCGCTCTGGCATTGTCTGGAAAGGCCCAATTCTTCGAAGGCCAATTTCTGCTAAACCTCGGAGGTTGGACCTGTAAGAAATCCTTGACTGTTTGGACAGATTTTGCTTTTTCTTTCACCTTTTTAGAACCTCCTGTGCAGGGGAGCCAAACAAAATTTGTTTCTCCATGGGAGCATCTAGGAGTTTTGACTTAACATGGTCTGGTAAGGATTGTTCTTTTAACCAGGCATGCCTTCGAATCACTGTTCCAGTCACAGCTGATCTAAAGGAAGCCTCCAGTGCATCATAGCCACATTTTAAGAAATGGTTACTGACCTGCTGAGAGTTATGTACCAAATCCTGAAGGGACTTGCGGACTAAAGGTTCAGGAGAAAATAGTTTTTTATTTAGCTGGTCTAACAAAAATTCCTGGTACTGAATCATGTGAAATTGACAGTTCAAGGCTCTGGCCGAAAGAGTAGCAGAAGTATAAACCTTTTTACCCCATCTCTCTAATGCTCTAGATTCCCTTTCAGAGGGAAGAGGGTTTTTGGCAGAGGCAGCTGCCACACCTTTAGGGCCCTGTGAAATGGTTTCAGGGTCTGCAACAGGAGCCTTATACAAATGGTAGTGTGTATCCGGGACCCTGTAATATCTGTCTGGCTTGGCAGGGGCCGGAGGAAGAGAATCAGGAGCAGTACAGGCATCATTATATGCATCATCAACAACTGTTAGTACTGGAGGAATGGCTAACGGCCTATGCTGTGGTAAGTGTAAAAAAGTCCTTAGCCTTTTCCTTGAATCAGAAAAATCCTGGCCCTGCCATTGGAAGTGTTCCCGCATAGCATGCAAGGTTTCCCCAAAGGAAAATTCTTCAGGAGGAGAAGCAGAAGGAATGGAGTCTTCTGCATCAGAATCCTCATAAGGAGAATATGGGCCTTCATGAGGGTGTGAAAGGTCTGAGTCATCCGAGGAATAATCTGTTGAGACAGGTTCCGGGAGTTCACTCCTAGGCCTCTTGTCTGGAGGGGGCTGAGAGGCCCTGTCTGGGTGAGGTTGGGATCCTCTGATCAAAGAAATGAGATCCTCAGCCAGGCTGAGTATTTGGGAACTAGAGGTAGGCCTATGTGAAGGAGTTTTGGCAGGCAAGGCCTTAGAAAATTTAGCTGCCTTAGCCCTGGCAAAAGCCTTGATAGACATGGAAGCAGGGGGTCTAGCAGCCCCACGTGCAGGGGTAGTAATGTCTAAAGGAATAGTGTCCGATAAATCCTGGGTGCCTGCTTCTGTAGCAGTAAATTCAGTAGCAGATTCAGCCATGCTCTGTGAGGCCTCGGCTATCGGAAGCATGCTTTCGGCCGAAGGAAGAACCGGGGGCTCGGTTTCAGCCGAAACCGAGACATTCGCGGTTGGCCTAACCGTGGTTTCAGCCGAAACCGCGGGCCGCGAATGTCGGTCCTTTTCCTTGCGCTTTTTAGCTAACTGAGTAATCGGAGTCTCCGATGGCATTTTGTATGCAAAAGCGGGACCAAAAAACTCCTCTGCAAACTCCGACCGATGTCTTAAGTGTCCGTCGGTTGAAGGAAGCACAGGCTAGACAAGCTGATACGTCGTGGTCTGGGCCTAAGCAAGGAAGGCAGTAAGAGTGGAAATCCTTATGAGGTATTTGTTTCCCACAAGTTAAACAATTATTTACTTTGTCTGACATCGGCTGAGGCAAGAAAGAGTCCCCAACGGGGTACTTAGCTTTTAGAAGTCTTCGGTAGTAGAAATCTCTGGATCTGACCGACCGGCACTTGCGAACAGCTTCTGCTTCGGGCACCGCGCGGCAAGAAAGACTGAGGAAAATGGCGTCGGCTGATGCCTTTATACCCAATAAACAGCAGCTATGACGTCGGGTGGAGTGCGACATCAGCCGAGGCCAGACCCAGACTTTGGAATCCGGCTGACCGAAGGGCTGCCTGAGGCAGGACAACCCATATGTTAGGACTGCAGATGCATCCTTGAAGGACATCTGGGTAGGATCTAGTGTCTGTAGGTCCCCAATGTCTTTGTTTATGAGCTCCATGATGATCCTCTCCATAGCCTTGCAGACTAAGCTAGTCAGGCTTATGGGGCGATAGTTTCCAGGGTCCGTGGAGGCTCCACCTTTGTGGAGTGGGACCACTGTTGCTGTACGCCATTCTGTGGGCACATATCCTTTAGTGAGGCTGAGATTGTACAGCTGTTTTATTTGAGGGATTAGTTTTTCTTGGAGTTCATGTAGGACACAACCAGAGACGCCATCTGGTCCCATGGAAGCAGTGTTTTTTGCTTTGGAGAGGGCAGCCTTCACCTGAGCATCAGAGATGTTTGGGAGGCAGCCCTCTGCCGGGATAGATGCTTGCTCTTTTTTTGGGGGGGAGGGGGTGGAGAAGTTTGCACTGAACCTGTCTGCCAGGATATTGGCGATGTCTGTGGGTTCAGTGTATTTTTTGTCGTTTAGAATCAACTCAGAACAAGTCTGGGAGTTGCATCCCAGGTTCCTAACATAACTGAAAAAAGCCTTATAATTGTCTTTAGTGTCCTGAGCAATTTTTCTCTCGAAGCTGGCCTTGGAGGATTTTATGAGGGATCGTAATTTTTTGCTAGTACTGATCAGGGATGCCTTCCCTATTAGGGATTTTGCTCTATCATGTAGTATCTTCCTCCTTCTGTTGTATAGTTTATTTATGGCTGGGGTCCACCAGACTGGACGCCTGCCTTTGGATGTTTGGGTTTTGTTTGGGATAGCATGATCCATGCATTCCTGGAGATGTCCGTAGAATGCGTTTATACAGGATTCTGCAGTTTGGGCCGTAGTTTCCTCTGGCCCTGGGGCCTTGAAGGATTCCACTTTGTTTTTGAAAAGTGAGTAGTTCACTTTTGAGAAGTTTTTCACTGTGGTTTTCTGGGCTGGGGGTGGGGTCGGGATGTGGACATCCAGTGAAATTAATTTATGGTCTGATCTTACCAATGAGGGATATACTTCAGGTGTGGAGCATAGAGTCCCCATGTTGGTAATGATCAGGTCTAGTATGTTATCCCCTTTTGTGGGAGTGGTGACTAGTTGTTTCATAGCATTTGAGATTATAATTTCCAGGAACCTTTGGGCTAAGGTGCTGGGGCTTGAGTAGTGCTCCCAGTCTATGTTTGGGTAGTTGAAGTCGCCCAATATAATGGTGTTCGGAGAGATCTTCATGTTCTCCAACGTTTTCAGGAAAGCCGAGTGGGATTCCTGACTGAGAGGGTGGTCTGTAGGATGCTATAAACTGAAAAGCAGTCTTGCCCACTGTTAGTTGCGCATGGATGGTCTCCGATACTTCGTGCAATGCCACTAACCTGGAGGTGTGGATATCTTTGATAAATATGGACACTTCCCCTTCTTTTGTGGTTCGGTCCAGGTTTTGGGGTCGAAAAGCATGATATGAGGTATAACCTGGTAGTGCTGGGGTGCTCTCTGGAGCCTTGAACCAGGTTTCTGTCACTGCACAGATATCGATGTTCTCCATACTGAGGAGAGCTTCGAGTGGGTGCATCTTGAGGTTAAGACTTCTGGCATTTAGCAGCATTACCCTTAGTTTCTTGTTTCTTGTGCTGTCTATGGAGGTGGGTTTGACTTTTGAGCCTTGCCTGAAAAAGGCACTATGGGGTGGCAAGAGCCTTTGCAAATATCCGAAAGCCCAGTGGTGACAGGTGCAAGCCGTCCCTAGCGAAGCAACGTGGCTTGTCGAGCATGTCATCCCAGGCTGACAGACACTGGATCCCCTTAGAATGACACCAAAATTTTAGCCAATTGTTAAAATCGATCATTTTGTCTTTGTACTGTGGCATCATTCTAGGTGAGGGTAAGATGCTGCTCAAGGTCAGGGTCATACTGGCCTGGGCTACATGATCAGAGAGCTCCTCTACGTCTCTTTTCATGTAGTCCAGGGAGGTACATCTCAGGTCATTCACACCAGCATGTACAATGACAGAGTCATATTTATATTTGCTTTGGAGTGACCTGAGTGCTTGTGTTATGTGGCGGATCCTAGCACCCGACAGGCAGCTCACTGTGACCTTCTCTTTATTCAGCCTGGTGAGCGGGCCAGTGTGTCTGACAATAGAGTCACCTATTACAAGAGTATCAGGTGTGTTATTCAGCCTTAAGGGCTGTGGCTGCTTGGCACACTGACTTTGTGGGCTATGTGTTGTGCGTGTTTTGTTTTGGGGTAGCATTTGCTTGGATGTCTGCTTTGGAGGTCTCTGTTGCTTAGGTAGATTTTTATTTAGAGCCTCCGAGTATGTTTTTGTGTATTTATGTGTTTGGTTCGCTGATGTGGTGGGACTATGTGATACTGGAATTGTGTTGTGTGAGGTTACCTTCTCCTCCTGGCTGGTTTCACCAGTTTTGAGATGAGACAGCTCAGCCTCCAGTTTGGCTATATGGTTGCATCTCTCACATATATTTGAACCTGTTTGGAGGAGGAGAGGGTTGTCCGTGTACATGAGACAGTTGTAACATTGCCTCAAAATTCCTAGATTCACCAGCTGGACTGGAAAAGAAACCACTGACTGACCTTTGGACATGCTAGAGTAATATAGGGAAACTGGATTAAGACGGACCAATAGGGGACAAGGTAATCGTAGAGAGTATAAGAGTAAGTAGTGCTTATGGTTTAATAGTGCTAACTTGTAAGATTACTTATTTGGACCAGTGAAGGGCCTTAGAATGAGAATATGGTGTTTAAATTGAGAGATAGAGCAGTTCTAAGGGAAAAAGTGAAGAGCAGACTTTGTGGAGCCAGGAATAGTTTAAACCCAATTAGGCGGCGCTGCCCGTTGTTGCGCTATGCACAAAACCGCACAAAAGAGAGATTTAAGAGAGGAAGATCAAGGAGTTAGGAATTGACCCAAAATGGCCAATAAAACTACAGTTTCAAGTCAGTAACCACTCCCACAGGGGCAGGCAGGCTGCTCAATGTTTATCACTGCCACTGATGAACAGACACTTCCCTTTAGCCCAAGCAAAAAATGGCCTCCAAGAAACTTACAAACACAGTTCAGAACAGCAAGCCTGTAACTGAACTTTTTTAAATCTCAGAAAAGTGGGAAAAAAGCAAGATTTTTTTGTTTTTTTCAGAGATAGCACAGGTTCACAAGTATCAACAAGTTATAACAGTGCAGTAAATGACCCCACACTTGAGTGCTAGGCCAGAGACGGATAAAATGCAAGTTTTGAGAAAAAAAACGATTTTAAAAATAAGTGCAAACAGGAAATTCAGTAAACAGCTCTAGGTTGTGCTCTAAATACAGTTACTAATGCAGAAATCAAGTTTAACCAGAAAATGCTCAGAGTAGGCGGCTATGCAGAAAAACTTAGCAAATAATCTGAAGAAAAATACTTAAAATCTCAAAAGTGGCTCCTTTCTTCTCTCAGCATTTTCTCCTCTTGGTGGGTGCATCACCAACAGCCAACAAGTCTGAAAAGATGCCAAAACCACGAGGCAATCGGGATTTAAGAGAGGAAGATCAAGGAGTTAGAAATTGACCCAAAATGGCCAATAAAACTACAGTTTCAAGTCAGTAACCACTCCCACAGGGGCAGGCAGGCTGCTCAATGTTTATCACTGCCACTGATGAACAGAGACACATCCCTTTAGCCCAAGCAAAAAATGGCCTCCAAGAAACTTACAAACAGTTCAGAACAGCAAGCCTGTAACTGGACTTTTTTAAATCTCAGAAAAGTGGGAAAAAAGCAAGATTTTTTTGTTTTTTTCAGAGATAGCAGAGGTTCACAAGTATCAACAAGTTATAACAGTGCAGTAAATGACCCCACACTTGAGTGCTAGGCCAGAGACAGATAAAATGCAAGTTTTGAGAAAAAAAGATTTTAAAAATAAGTGCAAACAGAAAATTCAGTAAACAGCTCTAGGTTGTGCTCTAAATACAGTTACTAATGCAGAAATCAAGTTTAACAAGCCAGAAAATGCTCAGAGTAGGCGGCTATGCAGAAAAACTTAGCAAATAATCTGAAGAAAAATACTTTGCTTTTGATGAATGAAATTAATTTGCTTTTCTGGCATAAGGAAAGCCACCTGGGCAGTTGTATTCAAGCTTGCACCCAGGAATGTAATCTTTTGAGAGGGTACCAGTTGAGATTTATTTTCGTTTATGGTGTACCCTAGACAGGTTAGAACTCTTTTTACAAACGCCAGCTGTTTTAGAAGAATGGCCTGGTTTTCTGCCTGAATTAGACAATTGTCCAGGTAAGGATATATTTGAATATTTTTTTGCCTGCAAAATGCAATTACTGGAGCCAGGCACTTTGTGAATACCCTGGGCGCAGTAGACAAGCCAAAGGGCAGTGCAGAGAACTGATAATGCATGCAGCCTGCTTTGAAGCATAGGAATCTTCTGCAAGATTCCCTGATTGGGATATGCAGGTAAGCCTCTTTTAAGTCGTGGGTTGCCAACCAGGCATCCTTGCCTAGTATGGGAAGTAACTGGTGAAGAGTCAGCATCTTGTATTTTGGTATGTCCAGGCAGGTGTTTAGAGTAGACAGGTCCAGAATTGGATGCCATGATTGGTCTTTTTTGGGTACCAGGAAAAGTCTGGAATAGAAACCTTGTCCCTTTTCCTCTTCTGGTACTAGTTGAATAGCCCCCATGTTTAGGAGGGAAAGTACTTGTTTCTGAGCCTCTGTCTACTGATTTGGGGGCAGGTCTGGCCACCCGTTTGGAGTTGGCCGTGTGTGGAAATGAAACCTGTATCCCTGGGACACTACATTTAAAACCCATTTGTCCTGGGTTATAAGTTGCCAGTTTCTTGAATGAAGAGCCAGTTTTCCCCCCAAAGGGGCGGCTAAGAGATAAGTGCTTGGTAATTTCAAAGGAAAGTCATTGAGACCGTCTACCATAGGGTGGTGCCTTATTGTTTCCAGATTTGGAAGTGGAAGCACTCCATTGCTTAGTTCTGAAAGTCCCTTGGGACTGAAACCTGGTACTTTTGGAATGTCTTGGTTTGACAGTAGTGGCTCTGGAGGGAGATGGAAAGGACCAGTTCTTAGTAGGCCAATGCCTACTAAATCTAGGAGGTTGCACTTGTAAGAAATATTTCACAGTTTGCATAGATTCAGCTTTATCTTCCATATTTTTTTTAGAACTTCTTCAGCCTTACTGCCAAATAGGCAGCCCTGCTGTAAAGAAGCATCCAAAAGTTTTGCTTTAACATGATCAGGCAGAGATTGCTCCTTAAGCCAAGCATGCCTTCTAAGTACAGACCCAGTAACAGCAGCCCTACAAGAGGCCTCTAAAGAATCAAAACCACATTGCAAAGTATGTCTGCCAACTTGTTTAGCTGAATGCAATAAATCCTGCAAATCTTTATTCTCCACACAGTAAGAGATCAACATAATTTTCTGTTTAAGCAGTCCCATGATATGCTGTTGCTATTTTATTATATGAAATTGACAGTTTAAAGCCCTGACTGCTAAGGTTGCAGAAGTATAAACCTTTTTACCCCATCTATCCAGTGCCCTGGAGTCTCTATCAGAAGTGGTAGGATTTTTTGCAGTAGAAGCCTTAATGCCCTTGTGCCCATGAGAAATGGTTTCAGGGTCCGCAACAGGATTTTTGAAAATAAATTTGTGGAACTCAGGAACCCTGTAGTACCGGTCTGGTTTGCTAGGGGCTGAAGGTAAGGAATCAGGAACCATACTGGATTCCGAAAACACATCAACAATATCTAGTACAGGAGGTATAGCCAAAGGCCTATGCTGAGGAAGAAGGAAATCACTAAGCCTCTTTTTGGATTCAGAGAAATCCTGACTTTCCCAGTGGAAATGCTCCCTTAAGGTATGTAAAGTTTCCCCAAAAGAGAAATCCTCAGGCGGAGAAGCAGAGGGAGTGGAATCCTCTGCATCAGAGTCCTCGTAAGTAGGTATGGACAAACCCAGATTATTAGAAGAGTCAGAAGAAACAGAGTCCTGTTCAGAAGATTCATAGTCACATTCAATCCTAGGCCTCTTGGGAGGGGGGGGGGGGTTGACTACCCGTGATTGGAGTAATTAAATCTTCAGCCATTTTGATCATTTGTTTTTTAGGCATAGGGGCCTGAACATGTGGCCTGGGCGTCAGTTTTTTAGACATAGATCGAGATTTAGGCCTTAGCACTGAAGTTGGAGTTGGTTTAATATGCAAGTCTGTAGGCCTGAATACACCCTCAGAAGCCAGTGCCTACTCAGCAACTCCGGATCCATCCAAGGTAGAGACATCTGCAGGTTCCATATGTGAAGTATCTCGCGGCATACCGGACTCTGAATGGGTCTCAGTAGAGGCCTGCGAATCAGAAGTAGCGGGTATCAGGGGCTGCGAAAGCGCCTCACTGAGTACCGGCGAACTGGTGACTGGCTTAGGAGAAGCGTCGTCGGCAGTTTTGGACCTCAACGGCCTGTCTCTTTCTTTGCATATTTTCGGTATTCCGGTAGTCGGATGGCTAACCAATGTCATTTCTGGATAATTAAACCCAGAACCGAAATATTTTAAAGCTAAAATGTACCGACGACGGAGAGTGCCCTGATTAAATAAAGCATAAAACCGACAGCAAGGTACGTCGTGGTCAGGGCCCTAGGCAAGGAATACAGTACAAATGAAAATCCTTATGAGGCATTTGCTTCCCACAAGTAATACAATTATTAACTTTTACTGACATCGGTAAGGAGCAAGGAAAAGTTTCCCCAACGGGGTACTTGGCTTTTAGTTGAAGACTTTGGTTCTGAAACTCGAAAATGAAAATTTCAGGAGTCGGCCGACCGGCACTTGCAAAAGTACAGTTTTGTACCTACCATAAATGTAGATGTTCGAGGATCCACATTGCTGCAGTCCTAACACTTGGGTAGTCCGCTGTCCCAGTCGGCCCGAATACCAAAGTCTATGGCTGACGTCGGTCAAGGCGCATTAGTCTGACGTCAGGACGTCAGGGTACAAATGCGCATGACCGACGTCATATCCTCAGTCTTTTCTTGCCCCAGATGTCAGAAGACCCTAAAAAGATAAGGCCAAAACCAAAAAACACCAAACACTCCTGCACCAAAAAGATGTACAATATATACAAAATTACAAGAGTATAACCTCACCCACACAACCACCCCTAAACACAGAGGGGAAGGAGGGAGGGTAAATTGGACTGCAGCAATGTGGATCCTCGAACATCTACATTTATGGTAGGTACAAAACTGTACTATGTTCTTCATTCCACATTGCTGCAGTCCTAACACTTGGGTAGAATCCCAAAGCAGAGGTAAGGGAGGCTGGCAAATCATAAAGAAGCAGGAGCTGTCAACATGCCTTGCAAAATAGCCGTGGCAAAACCAGCCCTAGATTTAGAGTAGAGAGGAAGGTGGTAATGCTTAGAGAAAGTATGCACTTAACTCCAAGTAGCTGCCTCCAAAATATCCTTAGTTGCCACCCCTTAGAAATGCTGTTGAAGTGGCAGTAGCCCTAGTGGAATGAGGCCTAATCCCAGCTGGAATCTCCTTGCCATGATGGGAATAACAAAATGCAATGCAAAACCCAATCCACTTAGAAATAGTTTGTTTTGACACAGGCTTGCCCTGAGAACTCAAAGCAAAAGAAACAAACAACTGCTGAGACTGCCTAAAATCCTTAGTCCTGCTTAAATAATAACGCAACTGCCTGTGTACATCTAAAGTGTGCAAAATCTTTTCCCCTTATTTTGGGGATCTGCATAGAAAGTAGGCAAATGAATAGTTTGGTTTAAAGCCACACTAGAAACCACCTTAGGCATAAAGGAAGGATTAGTACGTAATGATACCCTATCCTTATGGAAAATCAAAAAAGGCTCAACCGTCATAAGGGCCTGCAATTCAGAAACCCTTCTTGCAGAAGTAATGGCCAACAAAAGCAGTCTTCCATGACAAGTATTTCAATTCAGCAGTAGCCGCAGGCTCAAAAGGTCGTAGAGTAAGTTTCTCCAACACAAAATTGAGATCCCAAGCAGGAGTAGGAGCTCTACGTGGGGGTCTTATATTCTTTGCCCCTCTAAGAAATTGCTTGAACAAAGGATGAGAAAACAATGGTGGGTCACAATCATAGTGAGCTGAAATTGCTGCAGCATGAATCTTAATGGAAGAGAAAGACAAACCTTTGTCCAATAACTCAGTAAGATATTGAAGAGCCACACCCAAATTAGGCTCAGAAATCTCCAAATTCTTTGCTGTACTCCAAAATAAAAATCTCTTCCATTTTTCTATGTACACTTTCCTTGTACTAGGTCTTCTGGCTTCCATAATCACATTTAAAACTTGTTGAGGAAGTTGAGACCTGCTGTGTTTCAAAACAGAATATGCCAGGCTGTTAGATGAAGAGAGTGAAGCTTGACATTGAGTAGATGACCGTCCCTCTGAGACAACAGGTGCGGAATCAAAGGTAAAGGCCATGGAGGCTTCCTTACCAGACTCCTCAGTAATGGGTACCAGTGTTGCCGAGGCCAATCTGGAGCTATTAAAATCATCCTTGGCTTGTCTTGTCTGACCTTTAGGAGCACCTTTGGGAGAAGAGGCAGAGGTGGAAAGGCATACACATGAAGATTTTTCCAACTGAAAGAAAGAGCATCCACTTTCCAAGCTGTGTGATGAAACCTTTTTGTGCAAAACTTTGGCAGCTGGTGGTTTAGTGGAGAAGCGAACAGATCTATGTCTGGAGTTCCCCATGACACTGTCAATTTCCGAAATACATGAAGATCCAGTTTCCACTCGTGGGGATCCATGATTTGTCTGCTTAACACATCTGCTAAGGAGTTCTGTGCTCCCGGCAGAAACCTTGCCTGAAGAGTTAGTTGCAAGCTGAGCGCAGTCTCCCATAAAATCATTGCTTGCCTGCATAACGGGTAAGAATGTGTTCCCCCTTGTTTGTTGATGTACCACATGACAGTTGTGTTGTCTGTTAGAATCAACACCTGCCCTGGAAGAAGTAACTCCTTGAAAGCCATTAATGCAAACTGGACTGCCAACATCTCCTTCATGTTGATATGTAGATGCTGTAGTCTGGCAGGCCACTTGTCTTGTATCCACTTTCCATTCAGATGAGCTCCCCAAGCTATGTCTGAGGCATCTGTCGTTAGAATCTGACTCGCCTCTGGCCGGGTCACAGAGAGTCCCTTGTTTAGGTGACATTCCTGAGCCCACCACAAAAATTCCTTTTGAATGCAAGGTATTATTTGAATGACAGTGTCCAAATCCTGGCAGTGCTGTGTCCATACATTTTGAGATACCATTGCAGCTTCCTCATATGCAGTTTGGCATTGGGAAGCACCAGAATACAAGATGCCATGAACCCTAAGGCTTGAAGGACTGTCCTTGCAGTCAGCCCGGACTGAAGAGATAGTTGATGGAAGTAAAGGGAAAGATTCTTTTGTTTGTCCGGGGTTAAAAGGCCATCTGGGTTGCTGTATTCAGTCTCACACCCAGAAAGCACATGTCTTGAGAGGGTACTAGACTGGACTTTATTTCGTTCACAGAATACCCTAGGCATCTTAGCACTGCTATCACATATTCCAAATGCTGTAAAAGGTCTTCCTTTTCTTGAGCCAGAATCAGACAGTCGTCCAAGTAAGGATAGATTTGTATTCCTTTTAGCCTGAAGTAAGCTATCACTGGAGCCAGAACCTTTGTGAATACTCTGGGCGCAGTAGATAAGCCAAAGGGCAATGCAGAGAACTGATAATGGGAATTCCCAGCTCGAAAACGCAGATACTTCCTGCAACTTAGTCTGATAGGCACATGAAGGTAAGCCTCCTTGAGATCTAAAGTTACCATCCAGTGATCTTTGCCCAGCAGAGGTAAAAGCTGTTGTAACGTCAACATTTTGAACTTGGGAATGTCCAGATAAGTGTTGAGGATAGATAAATCCAAAATTGGTCTCCACGTGTTCCCCTTCTTTGGTACTAGGAACAGGCGAGAATAAAATCCTAGGCCCCTTTCTGGCACAGGAACCGGCTGAATGGCCCCTATTTGGAGTAACAGAGAAATTTTCTTTGTAGAGGAGGAATGTCTGGCATGCCTTTGAAAGGAGGCAAGGTATGGAAATAAAACCTGTAACCGTGGTGAATGATATCCAATACCCATCTGTCTTGGGTAATTAAATTCTAATTTTCTTTGAAAAGAGCCAGCCTTCCTCCCAAAGGTGCTGCCAGACGAGAAAGTACTGGCAGCTGAAAAGGCAGGTCATTGGGTCTGTTTACGAAAGGACTGACCCCTGCCCTCACCAGAAGGCTGAGCAGGTGAACTCCCTGTTCTAGGCCTAAAAGAACCTTGAGCTCTGCCCCTACCGTGTCTAGACCTACCCCTAGACTGGGAATCATAAGCAGGATATGTCCATCCCTTAGTAGGCCAATTTCTACTAAACTTCAGAGGCTGAACCTGCAAAAAATCTTTAACAGTCTGCATAGACTTAGCCTTGTCCTCCATTTTCTTTAAAACTGCTTCCACAGGTGAACCAAACAACACGTCAGACTGTAACGGAGCATCCAAAATCCTTGTCTTAACATGCTCAGCTAAATTCTGATCCCTCAGCCAGGCGTGCCTGAAGAACAGAACCAGTGGCAGCCACCCTCGAGAGGCCTGCACAGCATCAAAACCACATTGCAAGGAATGCTTACCCACCTGTTCAGACACATGAACTAAATCCTGCAACTCTTTACACTCAATACCTTCCGCCAGAGCATCCACCTTAGACTTCAATTGTGAAAGGAGATAATTTTGATATTTTAACATGTGAAACTGGCAATTCAATGCCCTCATGGCTAAAGTGGAAGAAGTATACACTTTCTTTCCCCATCTATCCAAAGCCCTTGCCTCTTTATCAGGAGGAACAGGATTTTTAACAACAGAAGCCTTAACACCTTTAGGCCCCTGAGAAACAGTTTCCGGGTCTGCCCTAGGACTCTTAAAAAGATACTTATGAGCTTCAGGCACCCTATAATACCTATCTGGTTTAACTGGGGCAGGAGGCAAAGAATCAGGGTTTAGGGAAGCCTCTGCAAAAACATCTTCCACCACATCCAGAACAGGAGGTATAGCTAAAGGCCTATGCTGGGGTAAAAACAAAAATTCCCTAAGCCTCTTCCTGGAATCAGAGAAATCTTGACCTTCCCATTTAAAATGCTCCCCCATGGAATGAAGAGTCTCTGAAAAAGAAAAATCTTCAGGAGGAGAAGCCAAAGGAGTAGAATCATCCACATCAGAATCAGAATAAGGAGGATACTCCTGCAAGTCTTCAGCCGAAGACTCAGAAGTCTCCGAACACTGCTCAAAACTCTCAAGCTCAGGTTCCACACTAGGCCTCTTATCAGGAGGGGGCATAGAACCTCTAATCATAGTAATCAAATCTTCTGCCATTTTAAGCATATGTTTCTTAGGCAAAGATCCTGAAGAACTAGGAGAGACCCCCACTGAAGTTAAACCTGGCCTGCCTCTCAAAGAAGCCTTGGAAACAGAAGGGGAGGGCCTAACCACCTTAGGAAGAGAGGGAGAACAGCCACCTGAGAAGCCCCTTCAGCCTGGCCTACCTCCTGAGAGGACACATCCTGTAACAGTAAAGTCTCTCCCTGAGACTCCAAAGAAACTTCTGGCAGAACCTCCGGCTCCACTGAGCCTTCTAAAGAACCGACGTCCGGGACTGATGGTTCTTCCAACCTAGGCTTTGCTGCTTTGTCCTTGCGCTTTTTGGAAGAAGCGGCCGGAGCATCCGACGGCATTTTATAATTACAACGCTTCCCAAAAACTAACCTGGCACAGTCTAACCTTCTCTTTATAGTGCGTTTGTTAAATCTAGCACAAGAGCGACATCCAACAACGTCGTGCTCAGGCCCTAAACAAGGTATACACAAGGTATGGTAATCCCTATGAGGTATCTGTTTCCCACAAGAAATACAGTTATTCACTTTTCTGACATCCGGTTAAATACTGAGGCAAGAAAAACCAAAATATTCCCCAACGGGTACTTAGCCAACTTTGATTCGGTCTGAAACTCCGACTTCAGAAAATTTCAGAACGCCAACCTGCACTCGCAAAACTGCTTCTGCATCGGACCATGCGGCAAAAAAGACTGAGGATATGACGTCGGTCATGCGCATTTGTACCCTGACGTCCTGACGTCAGACTAATGCGCCTTGACCGACGTCAGCCATAGACTTTGGTATTCGGGCCGACTGGGACAGCGGACTACCCAAGTGTTAGGACTGCAGCAATGTGGAATGAAGAACATCTGCTTCTGGCACAGTGCGACAAGAAAGACTGATGTAATGGCGTCGGCTGCATGTTTTATACCTCTGACGACCTGACGTCATGGAAGAAGGGACAGCAACCGACGCAGGACCCAAGACCTTGTTAATCAGGCCGACTGAAGGCAACCTGCCAGCAGATTACCCAAATGTAATGACTGCAACAGTGAAACACGATGATCATCAATAAAATCCTTTTAAGTGATAAAAACACTGATAAAATAACTGGTAAGTGCTTTCGCTTAGTCAAGTATTAAACTTCATCAGACACCATGTTCTTTGCATCACTTCCTTATATACTCAAACAGTTTAAATTCACTGGATGAAAAAAATGCATCACAGTCAACTGACACCATAGCCTGCCTAAAAGGTACCACATACACAAATAAAACCCAAATAATTGTATATGTGGGTGCTTTCCAATGAAAAAAGCTTAATTAAAATAAAATACTGAATGAGGATTACTAAAAACTTGTGTATAAAATATACAGATAAGATACAAAATTTTTTTCTCGCCAATGCTTTTAACCTTAGCATTGGGGTGATGGAGCTATGTTCATTTATCCCCGGCCAACTGTCAGCCTGCAAACAGGTTTGCCATCTAAGTTCCTTAGAATCTAAAAGTATCCAGCACGGTGCACTGGGCGGCACAGTGGTGCAGCGGTTAACGTTGTCACCTCACAGCAAGAGGTTCTCCGGTTCGATTCTCAGCTGGGGTGCCTTCTGTGTGGCGTTTGCATGTTCTCCCTGTGTTCACGTGGGTTTCCTCCGGGTACTCCGGTTTCCTCCCACATTCCAAAGACATGCATCTGGAGCATTTCTCCCCGGGCCACCGCTGAAAACAGGCTCTGTGGAACCTAGTCGGACATTCCCGGTCAACAAATGTTAAATAAAATAAAATAAATAAAAAATCCCCCATGGTTGTCATTAATTTCAACCTGATCAATGACTAAAAATCTAAACCGATGCTCTAAGTTGTCACAGACATGTTTAACTAAAGGATTGTTTAAGTTATGTTTGGTTATAGAATAGTCATGTTCATAAATCCGTTGACTAAATTTCCTCTCTGTTTTACCCATGTAAAAGGCTGGGCATGAGTCAAACGATGCTAAATAAATCACTGCTTTTGAATTGCAGTTAATTTTCCCTTTATATGGTATGTAGAATTTCTATCATAAAATTGTGTTACTTGTACTTTATGGCACCTTGCACATGCCCTGCACTTAAACATACCATACGTACTATGACTATTCATGATCTGCTTCTCCTTAAAGAGCTCTTTAAAATTCATTCCCTTTCTGTTGGTAATAGGTCTTTCACCAATTTGTTTTCTAATATTAGAGTCATCTGTTAATATTGGTCAGTTCTTTTCAAACATGGACCTTAACTTTCTAAAGTATTCACTGAATGTAATGGTTAAAGATCTTGAAAAATCAAAGACTTGTTCAGTATCATACTTTTGCATGTCTGTAGTTATACCAGGCTCCATCATAGAGTAAACAACCTCTTCTACTACTGGGTCTGTAAAGTGACATTCATCTCACAGAATGGGCTGAAAATGTCCATTCTTTTGTGACTTCCTGAATCAAGTCACTGATTAATTCTACAGGGTATGTCCTTTTAAGGAACAGAGCATAATGTGTTACACTCCTGAATAAAATCTTCATGTCTGGTGACCATTCGAGCTGCCCTAACTGTCCCTTCACTACAGACCTTTTCTGATGCTGGGGATGTGAACTACTGTAGTGAAGGAAACAGAGCAAGTCTCTTTCCTGTGGATTGTGGTGACATATCTCCCTTTCACTTCATCCTTAAATAAGTGGACATCCAAATTATTAATAAAATTGAAGTTCACATTGGAAATGAATTTAAAGAATGAAGTGGTGTTATTTATGTACTCCAGGAATTGCTAGAGTGTAGCCAGTGATTCCTTCCATATAAAGCAAATATTATCCTGGAACTTGTGGTATTGTCCTAATGTGGCTATTGTAAGAGGACTGAAACCCGTGGCCATACCCCTTTTCTGTAAATAGTACTTGTTGTTGAATATTATATAATTATTACTAAGAACCAGCTCTAATAGCTCCAATACTACGGTGATAGTGCCATGGGGGGTCCTATGTTCTATAAGTATTTTGTGGACCCACTCCAGTCCAATATCCTGCGGTATAACTGTGTCAAGGTCACATACATCTATGGTCACCAGTACACCGGTTTGGCTGTATTGTATTTTATTTAAGGAAGCCAATAAGGTCCATCAGTCCTTAAGAATCTGAAGTTCTGCTTTTAGTATTTTCTTTAATTCAAATTTTAAATATTGTGCACAAGCTGAGGTTACTGAATCCCTCCCCATCCACTAAAGGTCTCATAGAAGGATGGTGTAGACTTTTATGGATTTTGGGGATTCCAAAAAACACTGGTATTCTAGGGGTCAGACTGTTGAGATAGTTGTACAGGCGCATTATCTATCCTTCTTTCGAGAAAAATGTCACTTTATAGATCTTCCTATATGCTCCATTTAGTTCACTTACTGTAGTCTCCTCATATGTGTCGGTCTCTCTAACAGTTCATTCATTTTGTTATTGTACATGTCTGAACTCATAACGACTACTCCATCCCATTTATCAGGTTTCATAATTCTTATTTTTTTCTTACTGCAAATTCTTTACAAGTTGCCACTCAATTTTAAGATTCATTTTACCATCCAAGAGCCTGCTTTTACATTTACACATGTTCATTAATCATTACTAGTCTAGAATGGAGGGGTGGGTTAAAAGTCTAACTAATCCCTTATTTGTTCTTAGTGTGGGTGTTGTCAACATTATTTTGAAACAATAAGGAAAGATTCAATTTTCTCAAATACAACTTTACGTCTATCATGATGTCAGTAAACTTAAATGAATGGATTGGAACAAATGTCATGCACCTGGATAACAAGTTTGCAAAATCAATATCAACATGCACATGTGAGAAATTATAAACTTTAAAGTCATTTTGCACATTCAAAACGATGGAACATCCACCAAATTGGCTTTCATGGTCATTTAAAATCACACCATCGTGGTCAACAACCTGATGCAAAAAACTTATGTCCTACAGTTTATGTTCCTTGGTCTGGCTCCCTGAAACCCCACTCCTTGAAACCCCAGTTGTTGCTCTTGTCTATCATTAGAGTCATTCTTATTTCTAATTCACTCCGACCTTCTTAGCCCTGGGTATTCATTGTCATAGTCTGAGGTTGCTCCATGTTCTTCTAAGTCAGCCACATTCCCCAAAGCCTGATTATTGTCATAATTGTTTACAGGAATGTTTTTCCTATTACTATAATGTCTGCGTTTGTTCTGAAAAGCTGGGTGGTTTTGGGTATGCTAAACCGTTCGCATACTCATTTAAGTCCCAGTTAATTTTCTTGTTTTTTTTTCCAGCTTTTAACGTTTCTATGTATTGCTCTATGCTATTATAAATTCTCAGATGCTCGCACTTGAATTGTTCATATGAAGCATCTTACCTTATGTTTTTGTCCAAAACAGTCGGTCTTTACAGAGGATTTCTACCTCTATCATTATATTTAATAAGTAATTCAATACCATACCTGTCAAACATTAACAGGTCAACATGTAAAGCTGAATTATTAGACAAGCCAGGTAGGGTATTTCCAAATGCGTAAACCCTTGGGAACAATATTACACTGAATACACTCCCTCAGGTATGCATTTTCAAGGTGCAGTTTTTTACATTTCAACAACTTGTCAAAATCGTTTAGCTTACCCTCCAAGGTGGAACCAGTCCATTCTTGTCCTGGAAGAAAGGAAAAAACAGCACCCAACCAATCTTTAAGTAGTGGAATTTCTCTCCTATTGGAAAAAGCAGTTCCTTGTCTATGAACACCAGTAGTAGCAATTCCTTGTCCAGGCAACTTCCCTAGTAACCCAGACTGTGTATTTCCAGCTGCAGGACCGGAAGATTCCTGCAAGTTGAGTTGTGAGGCAGCAGCAAGACAAAGTGGTATAGAGTTAAAGTCAAACGCTGATCTTCTGGCTTCCCCCCTGTGCACGACGCACAGTGGGAGGATTTTCTCCAGCCGAACCAATCCATTCATATAGGTAGTCCATCCATTGGTTAAGTTGCATTATTAAAGCTAAATTACCGATGCTCTTCGCAAAGCCATCTTGCCCACTGGGAATGGAGAGCTGGGGGAATCTAGTGCACTTCCAGAAGCCATGAACCACCAAGAGTGAAAACAAACCCAAAACCTGAATAAGAAAACGCAGTAGTGAACTAGTCTCCCAGACACACTCCAACAGTATTCCCAGAATGATCGAAGGAAGCAGTGGAACAATAAAATCCTTTTACTAAGCGATAAAAAAACACTGATAAAATAACTGGTAAGTGCTTTCATTTATTCAAGTATTAAATTTCATCAGACACCATGTTCTTTACATCACTTCCTTGTATACCTAAATAGTTCAAATTCATTGGATGAATAAAATGCAAATCAATAAATAGACCCACCACCATAACCTACCTAAAAGGTACCACATACACAATAAAACCCAAAGAATTGTATGTGTGTGTATGCTTTCCAATGGAAAAAGCTCAATTAAAGTAAAATACTGAATGAGCATTACTAAAAACTTGTGTATAAAATATACTAAGATTCTAAATTTTTTTCTCCAATGCTTTTAACCTTAGCACCGGGGTAATGGAGCTACGCTCATTTATCCCTGGCCAACTGTCAGCCTGCAAACAGATTTGCCATCTAAGTTCCTTAGATTCTTAAAGTAGCCCCCATGGCTTTTTTTGTCATTAATTTCAACCTGATCAATGACTAAAAATCTAAACCGATGCTCTAAGTTGTCACAGACATGTTTTGCTAAAGCATTAAGTTATGTTTTCTTATAGCATAGTCATGTTCATAAAACCGTTGACTAAACTTCCTCTCCGTTTTACCTATGTAAAAGGATGGGCACGAGTCACACAATGCTAAATAAATCATTTTGAATTGCAGTTATATTTTCCCTTTAAATGGTACGTAGAATTTCGTACCACAAAGTTTACTTGTATTTTATGGCACCATGCACATGCCCCGCACTTAAACATACCATGCATACTATGACTATTCATGAACTGTTTCTCCTTAAATATCTCTTTAACATTCATTCCCTTTCTGTAGGTAATAACAGGTCTTTGACCCATTTGTTTTCTGACAGAGTCACCTGTTAACATAGGCCAGTTTTTTTTCAAATCTGGACCTTAACTTTCTAAAGTCTTCACTGATTATGTTTAAAGATCTTGAAAAATTGAAGACTTGTTCAATACCATACTTTTGCGCGTCTGTAGTTATACCAGGCTCTACCATAGAGTAAACAACCTCTTCTACTATTGCGTCTGTGTATGTGACCTTTATACAGTTATACCTCAGAATATTGGACTGGAGTGGGTTCACGAAATACTTATAGAACATAGGACCCCCCCACAACACTATTACCCTAACATTGGAGCTGTTAGAGCTTTTTCTTAGTAATTATATAACATTCAACAAGTACTATTTACAGAAAAGGGGTATAGCAATGGGTTCACCTTGTAGTGGGGCATATGCCAATGCAGTCATGGCGTATTGGGAAAAACATTTTGATTTTCAGTCCTCTTACAACAGCCAAATTAGGACATACCACAGGCTTTAGGATCTGCCTTATGTGGAAGGGATCACTCGCTACACTCGAGCAATTCCTAGAATACATAAATAACATCACTCCATTCTTTAAATTCACTTTGAATTTGAACTTCAATTTTATTATTTGGATGTCCACTTATTTAAGGATGAAGTGAAAGGGAGATATGTCAGCACAATCCACAGGAAAGAGACTTACTCGGTTTCCTTCACTACAGTAGTTCACATCCCCAGCATCAAAAAAAGGTCTGTAGTGAAGGGACAGTTAGGGCAGCTCGAATGGTCACCAGACATGAAGATTTTATTCAGGAGTGTAACACTTTACACTTGATGTTCCTTAAAAGAGCATACCCTGTAGAATTAATCGATGACTTGATTCAGGAAGTCACAAGGAACAGAATGGACACTTTCAGCCCATTCTGGGAGATGAATGTCTCTACATTCTGAGGTATAACTGTGTAAAGGTCACATACACAGACGCAATAGTAGAATAGGTTGTTTACTCTATGGTAGAGCCTGGTATAACTACAGACACGCAAAAGTATGGTACTGAACAAGTCTTCAATTTTTCAAGATCTTTAACGATAATCAGTGAAGACTTTAGAAAGTTAAGGTCCGGATTTGAAAAGAACTGGTCTATATTAACAGATGACTCTAATGTCAGAAAACAAATAGGTGAAAGACATGTTATTACCTACAGAAAGGGAATGAATTTTAAAGAGATATATATAAGTTTGGGAGGGTAGCTTAATGGCTAAGGTGTTTGCCTTACAAACACAAGGTGCAGGGTTTGAGTCTCACAAGGGATAATTGGCTAGGCTTAAAAAAAAAACAGTTAGCTTAGTACTAAACTATGAACCTACAGACACAACAGAAGAGGTGGTTTACTCTATGGTAAAGCCTGGTATAACTATAGATACGCAAAAGTATGGTACTGAACAACTCTTCTATTTTTCAAGATCTTTAATCATTACATTCAGTGAAGACTTTAGAAAGTTAATGTCCATATTTGAAAAGAACGGTCCTATATTAACAGATGACTCTATTAGAAAACAAACAGGAGAAAGACCCGTTATTACCTACAGAAAGGGAATGAATTTTAAAGAGATATTTAAGGAGAAACAGCTCATGAATAGTCATAATAAGCATGGTATGTTTAAGTGCAGGGCATGTGCATGGTGCCATAAAATACAAGTACACAATTTTATGGTACAAAATTCTACACACCATATAAAAGGAAAAAAACTGCAATTCAAAAGCAGTGATTTATTTAGCATCGTGTGACTCATGCCTAGCCTTTTATATAGGTAAAACTGAGAGGAAATTTAGTCAATGGATTTATGACCATGACTTTGTTATAAGAAAACATAACTTAAACAATGCTTTAGCTAAACATGTCTGTGATAACTTAGAGCATCCGTTTAGATTTTTAGTCATTGATCAGGTTGAAATTAATGACAAAAAAACATTGGGGGGGGGCTACTTTTAAAATCCAATGAAAGTACAGTTGTGTACACTTACCATAAATGTAGATGTTAGAGTGTATATTCACTGTTGCAGTCATTACATTTGGGTAATATGCTGGCAGGTTGCCCACAGTCAGCCTGATTAACAAAGTCTTGTGCCCTGCGTCGGATGCTATCCCTTCTTCCATGACGTCAGGGGTATAAAACATGCAGCCGACGTCATTACATCAGTTTTTCTTGCCCCAGATGTCAGGTGTCCCCCTAATGGGGAGCAAATAAACATAAAAACACAAAAGTATACCTCCAACCAAAAGCAAATACGCCAAAAAGGCTTTTAAGCATACTAAAGGAAAGTAGAGGTATAGTCAGAAAATCTAGGGGGCTGGAGGGAGGGTAACCAGGACTGCAACAGTGAATACACTCGAACATCTACATTTATGGTAAATGTACACAACTGTACTATGTTCTTCATATTTCACTGTTGCAGTCATTACATTTGGGTAGATTCCCAAAGCTATGGTTGGGAGGAGGAGTTTATACAGCATTAGGGCCAGCTATAAGGCCCTGGAGACAGCAGTGGCAAAGCTAGCTCTGGATTTAGAGAAAATTGGTAAATGATAATGCTTGGTGAAAGTATGCACAGAACTCCAGGTTGCAGCTTCTAGGATATCCCTGGTAGGGACACCTCTAAAAAAGGCTGCAGAAGTAGATGCAGCCCTGGTGGAATGAGATGTGATCCCCTGGGGGATGGGTTTTCTATGGTGCTTATAGCAGAAAAGAATGCAATGGCTTATCCATTTAGAAATGGTTTTGAAATATCCTTCCCCTCTGCTACTGCAGTAAATGCTACCAGCAATTGTTCAGATTTTCTTCGAGATTTAGTCCTGTCCAAGTAGAATCTTTGTTGTCTGTGCACATACAAGGAATGCAGAATCCATCCCCCTTTGTTCTGTGGATTAGGAAAGAAGGTTGAAAAATGAATGGACTGATTAAGAGCCATACTGGAAACCACCTTGGGCATGAAGGATGGATTGGTCCTGAGAGATACCCTGTCCGCATGAAAGATGATGAAAGGCTCCACTGCCGCAAGGGCTTGTAATTCAGATATCCTTCTAGCTGAAGTGATTGCTAAAAGGAAGGCTGTTTTCCAAGAAAGAAATTTTACGTCTGCAGTAGCCACTGGCTCGAAAGGAACTTGTGGGACTCAGGAATCATTAGTATCTGTCTGGTTTACTAGGAGCCGGTGGCAGGGAATCAGGGGCCAAACTGGATTCCGAGAACACAACAACAATGTCTCGTACAGGAGGTACAGCCAAAGGCCTATGCTGAGGTAGAAGCAGGAAATCCCTAAGCCTCTTTTTTGAATCAGAAAATTCCTAGCTTTCCCAGTGGAAATGCTCCCTCAAAGCATGTAAGGTTTCCCAAAAAGAAAAGTCCTCAGGAGGAGAAGCAGAGGGAATGAAGTCCTCTGCATCAGAATTAGGTATGGAAAAATCCAGGTCATTGAAAGAATCAGAAGAAACAGAATCCTGATCAGAAGATTCATAATCAAATTCAGCCCTAGGCCTCAGAGAGGGGGGGTTGACTACCCCTGATTAGAGAAATTAGATCTTCAGCCATTTTTATCATTTGTTTTTTAGGCATAGGGGCCTGAACACGTGGCCTGTGCGTATTTTTTTAGACATGGATTTAGATTAAGGCCTTAGTAATGAAGGCGGTGTCGATTTAATATGCAAGTCGGTAGGCCTGAATACACCCTCAGAAGCCGGTGCCTGCACAGTGGCTCCGGACCCATCCAAGGTAGAGACATCCGCAGGTTCCATAGGTGAAGCATCTCACAGCATACCGGACTCTGAATGGGTCTCAGTAGAGGCCTGTGAATCAGAAATAGCAGGTATCAGGGGCTATGAAAGCACCTCACTGATTACAGACGAACTGGCGACTGGCTTAGGAGAAGCGTCGTTGGCAGTTTTGGACCTCGACGGCCTGTCTCTGTCTTTATCTTTGCATTTTTTGGAATCCCGCTAGTCAGATGGCTAATCGACAACATTTCTGGATAATTAAACTGAGAACCGAAATAATGAGAGGCAAAAATAAAACTACGACGGATAGTGTGCCGTTTAAATAAAGCACAAAACTGACAGTAAGGTACGTCGTGGTCAGGGCCTAGGCAAAGAATACAGTACGAATGAAAATCTTCATGAGGTATTTGCTTTCCACAAATAATGCAATTACTAACTTTTACTGACATTGGTAAGGAGCAAGAAAAGTTTCCCCAATGGGGTACTTAGCTTTAAGTTGAAGACTTCGGAGCTGAAACTCGAAAATGAAAATTTCAGGAGTCGGCCGACCGGTACTTGCAAACTGCTTCTGCTTCGGGCACCGCACGGCAAGAAAAACTGATGTAATGACGTCGGCTGCATGTTTTATACTCCGGACAACCCAAAAAAATGTTCAGTGCTATCACCAAAGCCCTGCCAACGAAGTAAAACTTGTTAAATCCAAAAGAAACGTGGCAGGACACTGCTATGTGACTAATAGTCTTTGTACCTTTGTGTTTTTATTAAAGACTATTGGTCACATAGCAATGTCCTGCCACGTTTCTTTTGGATACTCCTGACAACCTGACATCATGGAAGAAGGGACAGCATCCAATGCAGCACCCAAGACTTTGTTAATCAGGCCGACCGAGGGCAACCTGCCAGCAGATAACCCAAATGTAATGACTGCAACAGTGAAACATGAAGAACATCTTAGATGGCAAATCTGTTTGCAGGCTGACAGTTGGCTGGGGATAAGTGAGCGTAGCTCCATCACCCCAGTGCTAAGGTTAACAGCATTGGAGAAAAAAAAACTTTAGAATCTTATAATCAGTATATTTTATACACAAGTTTTTAGTAATGCTCATTCAGTACTTTAAGCTTTTTCCATTGGAACTCACACACATACAATTCTTTGGGTCTTATTATGTACATGGTACCTTTTAGGCAGGCTATGGTGGTGGGTCTATTGATTGATTTGCATTTTTTTCATCCAATGAATTTGAACTGAGTATATAAGGAAGTTTTGTAAAGAACATGGTGTCTGATTAAAGTACAGTTTTGTACCTACCATAAATGTAGATGTTCGAGGATCCACATTGCTGCAGTCCTAACTATTGGGTAGTCCGCTGTCCAGTCGGCCCGAATACCAAAGTATATGGCTGACGTCGGTCACGGCGCATTAGACTGACGTCAGTACGTCAGGGTACTAATGCGCATGACCGGCGTCATATCCTCAGTCTTTTCTTGCCCCAGATGTCAGAAGACCCTAAAAAGACAAGGCCAAAACCAAAACACACCAAACATACCTGCACCAAAAACATATACAATATATACAAAGGTACCAGAATATAATCTCACCTACACAACCACCCCTAAACACAGAGGGAAGGAGGGAGGGTAAATTGGACTGCAGCAATGTGGATCCTCGAACATCTACATTTATGGTAGGTACAAAACTGTACTATGTTCTTCATTCCACATTGCTGCAGTCCTAACTATTGGGTAGAATCCCAAAGCAGAGGTAAGGGAGGCTGGCAAATCATAAGGAAGCAGGAGCTGATAACATGCCTTGCAAAATAGCTGTGGCAAAACCAGCCCTAGACTTAGAGTAGAGAGGAAGGTGGTAATGCTTAGAGAAAGTATGCACTGAACTCCAAGTAGCTGCCTCCAAAATATCCTTAGTTGCCACCCCCCTTAGAAATGCTGTTGAAGTGGTAGTAGCCCTAGTGGAATGAGGCCTAATCCCAGCTGGAATCTCTTTGCCATGATGGGAATAACAAAATGCAATGCAAAACCCAATCCACCTAGAAATAGTTTGTTTTGACACAGGCTTGCCCTGCGAACTCAAAGCAAAAGAAACAAACAACTGCTGAGACTTTCTAAAATCCTTAGTCCTGCTTAAATAATAGCATAATTGCCTGTGTACATCTAAAGTGTGCAAAATCTTTTCCCCTTTATTTTGGGGATCTGCATAGAAAGTAGGCAAATGAATAGTTTGGTTTAAAGCCACACTAGAAACCACCTTAGGCATAAAGGAAGGATTAGTGCGTAATGATACCCTATCCTTATGAAAAATCAAAAAGGCTCAACCGCCATAAGGGCCTGTAACTCAGAAACCCTTCTTGCAGAAGTAATGGCCAACAAAAAAGCAGTCTTCCATGACAAGTATTTCAGGTCAGCAGTAGCTGCAGGCTCAAAAGGTTGTAGAGTAAGTTTCTCCAACACAAAATTGAGATCCCAAGCAGGAGTAGGAGCTCTCGTGGGGTCTTATATTCTTTGCCCCCTAAGAAATTGCTTGAATAAAGGATGTGAAAACAATGGTGGGTCACAATCATAGTGAGCTGAAATTGCTGCAGCATGAATCTTAATGGAAGAGAAAGACAAACCTTTGTCCAATAACTCAGTAAGATATTGAAGAGCCACACTCAAATTAGGCTCGAAATCTCCAAATTCTGTGCTGCAGTCCAAAATAAAAATCTCTTCCATTTTTCTGCATACACTTTCCTTGTACTAGGTCTTCTGGCTTCCATAATCACATTTAAAACCTGTTGAGGAAGTTGAGACCTGCTGTCTTTCAAAACAGAATATGCCAGGCTGTAAGATGAAGAGTTTGAAGCTTGACATTGAGCAGATGACCGTCCCTCTGAGACAATAGGTGTGGAATCAAGGGTAAAGGCCATGGAGGCTTCCTTACCAGACTCCTCAGTAATGGGTACCAGTGCTGCGAGGCCAATCTGGAGCTATTAAAATCATCCTTGGCTTGTCTTGTCTGACCTTTAGAAGCACCTTTGGGAGAAGAGGCAGAGGTGGGAAAGCATACACATGAAGATTTTCCAACTGAAAGAAAGAGCATCCACTTTCCAAGCTGTGTGATGAAATCCTTTGGCAAAACTTTGGCAGCTGGTGGTTTAGTGGAGAAGCGAACAGATCTATGTCTGGAGTTCCCCATGACACTGTCAATTTTTGAAATACATGAAGATCCAGTTTCCACTCGTGGGGATCCATGATTTGTCTGCTTAACACATCTGCTAAGGAGTTCTGTGCTCGGCAGAAACCTTGCCTGAAGAGTTAGTTGCAAGCTGAGCAGTCTCCCATAAAATCATTGCTTGCCTGCACAATGGGTAAGAATGTGTTCCCCTTGTTTGTTGATGTACCACATGACAGTTGTGTTGTCTGTTAGAATCAACACCTGCCCTGGAAGAAGTAACTCCTTGAAAGCCATTAATGCAAACTGGACTGCTAACATCTCTTTCATGTTGATATGTAGATGCTGTAGTCTGGCAGGCCACTTGTCTTGTATCCACTTTCCATCTAGATGAGCTCCCAAGCAATGTCTGAGGCATCTGTCGTTAGAATCTGACTTGCCTCTGGCGGGTCACAGAGAGTCCCTTGTTTAGGTGACATTCCTGAGCCCACCACAAAAATTCCTTTTGAATGCAAGGTATTATTTGAATGACAGTGTCCAAATCCTGGCAGTGCTGTGTCCATAGATTTTTGAGATACCATTGTAGCTTCCTCATATGCAGTTTGGCATTGGGAAGCACCAGAATACAAGATGCCATGTACCCTAAGGCTTGAAGGACTGTCCTTGCAGTCAGCCCGGACTGAAGAGATAATTGATGGAAGTAACTGGAAAGATTCTTTTGTTTGTCCGGGGTTAGAAAGGCCATCTGGGCTGCTGTATTCAGTCTCACACCCAGAAAGCACATGTCTTGAGAGGGTACTAGACTGGACTTTATTTCGTTCACAGAATACCCTAGGCATCTTAGCACTGCTATGACATATTCCAAATGCTGTAGAAGGTCTTCCTTTTCTTGAGCCAGAATCAGGCAGTCGTCCAAGTAAGGATAGATTTGAATTCCTTTTAGCCTGAAGTAAGCTATCACTGGAGCCAGAACCTTTGTGAATACTCTGGGCGCAGTAGATAAGCCAAAGGGCAATGCAGAGAACTGATAATGAGAATTTCCAGCTCGAAACGCAGATACTTTCTGCAACTTAGTCTTATAGGCACATGAAGGTAAGCTTCCTTGAGATCTAAAGTTACCATCCAGTGATCTTTGCCCAGTAGAGGTAAAAGCTGTTGTAACGTCAACATTTTGAACTTTGGAATGTCCAGATAAGTGTTGAGGATAGATAAATCCAAAATTGGTCTCCACGTGTTCCCCTTCTTTGGTACTAGGAACAGGCGAGAATAAAATCCTAGGCCCCTTTCTGGCACAGGAACTGACTGAATGGCTCCTATTTGGAGTAACAGAGAAATTTGTCTCTTGAGCCTCTGTTCTTTGTAGAGGAGGAATGTCTGGCATGCCTTTGAAAGGAGGCAAGGTATGGAAATAAAACCTGTAACCGTGGTGAATGATATCCAGAACCCATTTGTCTTGGGTAATTAAATCCCAATTTTCTTTGAAAAGAGACAGTCTTCCTCCTAGAGGTGCCGCCAGGCGAGAAGGTACTGGCAGCTGAAAAGGCAGGTCATTGGGTCTGCTTACGAAAGGACTGACCCCTGCCCTCACCAGAAGTCTGAGCAGGTGTACTCCTGTCCTAGGCCTAAAGAACCTTGAGCTCTGCCCCTACCACGTCTAGACCTACCCCTAGACTGGGAATCATAAGCAGGATAAGTCCACCCCTTAGTAGGCCAATTTCTACTAAACTTGGAGGCTGCACCTGCAAAAATCCTTAACAGTTTGCATAGACTTAGCCTTGTCCTCCATTTTCTTTAAAACTGCTTCCACAGGCGAACCAAACAACACATCAGACTGTAAAGGAGCATCCAAAATCCTTGTCTTAACATGCTCAGCTAAGTTCTGATCTCTCAACCAGGCGTGCCTACGAAGAACAGAACCAGTGGCAGCCACCCTGGAGGAGGCCTGCACAGCATCAAAACCACATTGCAAGGAATGTTTACCCACTTGTTCAGACACATGAACTAAATCCTGCAACTCTTTACACTCAATACCTTCCGCCAGAGCATCCACCTTAGATTTCAACTGTGAAAGAAGATAATTCTGATATTTTAACATGTGAAACTGACAATTCAACGCCCTCATGGCTAAAGTGGAAGAAGTATACACTTTATTTCCCCATCTATCCAAAGCCCTTGCCTCTTTATCAGGAGGGACAGGATTTTTAACAACTGAGGCCTTCACACCTTTAGGCCCCTGAGAGACAGTTTCCGGATCTGCCCTAGGACTCTTAAAAAGATACTTATGAGTGTCAGGCACCCTATAATACCTATCCGGTTTAACTGGGGCAGGAGGCAAAGAATCAGGATTCAGGGAAGCCTCTGCAAAAACATCTTCCACCACATTCAAAACAGGAGGTATAGCTAAAGGCCTATGCTGGGGTAAAACAAGAATTCCCTAAGCCTTTTCCTGGAATCAGAGAAATCTTGCCCTTCCCATTTAAAATGCTCCCTCATGGAATGCAGAGTCTCTGAAAATGAAAAATCCTCAGGAGGAGAAGCTGAAGGAGTAGAATCATCCACATCAGAATCAGAATAAGGAGGGTACTCCTGCAAGTCTTCAGCCGAAGACTCAGAAGCCTCCGAGCATTGCTCAAAACTCTCAAACTCAGGTTCCACCCTAGGCCTCTTATCAGGAGGGGGCATAGAACCCCTTATCATAGTAATCAAATCCTCTGCCATTTTAAGCATATGTTTCTTAGGCAAAGACCCTGAGGCACTAGGAGAAACCCCCACTGAAGCAAAACTTAGAAGCCTTGGAAACAGAAGGGGAGGCTCTAACCACCTTAGGAAGAGAAGGAAGAACAGCCACCTGAGAAGCCCCCTCAGCCTGGCCTACTTCCTGAGAGGATACATCCTGTAACAGTAAAGTCTCTCCCTGAGACTCCAAAGAAACACCTGGCAAAACCTCCGGCTCCACTGAGCCCTCTAAAGAACCGACGTCTGGGACCGTCGGTTCTTCCTCTAGGCTTTGCTGCTTTGTCCTTGCGTTTTTAGCGAAGCGGCATCGGAGCATCCGGCGGCATTTTATAATTATACGCTTCCCAAACACTAACCTGGCACAGTCTAACCTTCTCTTAATAGTGCGGTTGTTAAATCTAGCACAAGAGCGGCATCCAACAACGTCGTGCTCAGGCCCTAAACAAGGTATACACAAAGTATGGTAATCCCTATGAGGTATCTGTTTCCCACAAGAAATACAGTTATTCACTTTTTCTGACATCCGGTTAAATACTGAGGCAAGAAAAAACCAAAATATTCCCCAACGGGGTACTTAGCCAACTTTGATTCGGTCTGAAACTCTGACTTCAGAAACTTTCAGAACGCCAACCTGCACTCGCAAAATTGCTTCTGCATCGGACCATGCGGCAAAAAAGACTGAGGATATGACGTCGGTCATGCACATTAGTACCCTGACGTACTGACGTCAGTCTAATGCGCCGTGACCGACGTCAGCCATATACTTTGGTATTCGGGCCGACTGGACAGCGGACTACCCAACAGTTAGGACTGCAGCAATGTGGAATGAAGAACATGTTTAAAACTTGATTAAAAGAAAGCGCTTACCAGTTATTTTATCAATGTTTTTATTGCTTAATAAAAAGGATTTTATTGTTCCACTGCTTCCTTCGATTATTCTGGGAATACTGTTGGAGTGTGTCTGGGGACTAGTTCACTAATTCGTTTTTTTATTCAGCATTTTAAAATAGGTGAGCAAGAAAATCTAAAATGTGATTGATGGGAGCTAGAAAGGGGTCATGATTATGCTGAGACCAAAGGGCAAACCCTTTTTATTTATTGGAATAAGTTTTCCTTGTTGAGGGTTTAAGGACAGAAAGTTATTCGTTGTACAGGTCATGAGAACATTGACTGTCTGGCTACTAAGGGAAAGATTAGTTGTATAAGAACTTAGCATAATGATAGTTGTCCTTTTCTTCTTTGTTGCAGTATTCCTAACATAAGAGAGTTGCCTGCCAAGGTGATGACCAGGCGTCGGCCAGTATATCAAAGTCTTCTACTACCTAGGATGTGCAGTATGTCTGACATAGGGCATAAAAGCAATGTACACGTGCATCACCTTCAGAAAGTACAGTTGTGTACACTTACCATAAATGCAGATGTTAGAGCGTCTTCACTGTTGCAGTCATCACATTTGGGTTATCCCTGCCAGGGTAGCCCTTGGCCGGCTTGAATACCAGAGACTTAATATTTCTACGTTGTTTGCTGTCGCTGGAGGACTGACATCAGGTCATCAGTGGTATAAAGGAAGGCAACCAATGCCATTACATCAGTTTTTCTTGCCCTAACCTGTCAGGAGCCACCAAAGTAAGAGGCCAGGTTCTGGTGGAATAACTCCACCAGTGGGAAATAAATACTAAAATGTCCCTTGTAAGGAAAAGAGAACAACAAGGAAGAAAGGTAATAAGAAAAAAAGGGGGATGGCGGGAGGGAAAAGTACAGTTTTGTACCTACCATAAATGTAGATGTTCGAGGATCCACATTGCTGCAGTCCTAACTATTGGGTAGTCCGCTGTCCAGTCGGCCCGAATACCAAAGTATATGGCTGACGTCGGTCACGGCGCATTAGACTGACGTCAGTACGTCAGGGTACTAATGCGCATGACCGACGTCATATCCTCAGTCTTTTCTTGCCCCAGATGTCAGAAGACCCTAAAAGACAAGGCCAAAACCAAAACACCAAACATACCTGCACCAAAAATATATACAATATATACAAAGGTACCAGAATATAACCTCACCAACACAACCACCCCTAAACACAGAGGGGAAGGAGGGAGGCTAAATTGGACTGCAGCAATGTGGATCCTCGAACATCTACATTTATGGTAGGTACAAAACTGTACTATGTTCTTCATTCCACATTGCTGCAGTCCTAACTATTGGGTAGAATCCCAAAGCAGAGGTAAGGGAGGCTGGCAAATCATAAGGAAGCAGGAGCTGATAACATGCCTTGCAAAATAGCTGTGGCAAAACCAGCCCTAGACTTAGAGTAGAGAGGAAGGTGGTAATGCTTAGAGAAAGTATGCACTGAACTCCAAGTAGCTGCCTCCAAAATATCCTTAGTTGCCACCCCTTAGAAATGCTGTTGAAGTGGCAGTAGCCCTAGTGGAATGAGGCCTAATCCCAGCTGGAATCTCTTTGCCATGATGGGAATAACAAAATGCAATGCAAACCCAATCCACCTAGAAATAGTTTGTTTTGACACAGGCTTGCCCTGAACTCAAAGCAAAAGAAACAAACAACTGCTGAGACTGCCTAAAATCCTTAGTCCTGCTTAAATAATAACGCAATTGCCTGTGTACATCTAAAGTGTGCAAAATCTTTTCCCCTTTATTTTGGGGATCTGCATAAAAAGTAGGCAAATGAATAGTTTGGTTTAAAGCCACACTAGAAACCACCTTAGGCATAAAGGAAGGATTAGTACGTAATGATACCCTATCCTTATGAAAAATCAAAAAGGCTCAACCGCCATAAGGGCCTGCAACTCAGAAACCCTTCTAGCAGAAGTAATGGCCAACAAAAAAGCAGTCTTCCATGACAAGTATTTCAGTTCAGCAGTAGCCGCGGGCTCAAAAGGTTGTAGAGTAAGTTTCTCCAACACAAAATTGAGGTCCCAAGCAGGAGTAGGAGCTCTCGTGGGGGTCTTATATTCTTTGCCCTCTAAGAAATTGCTTGAACAAAGGATGTGAAAACAATGGTGGGTCACAATCATAGTGAGCTGAAATTGCTGCAGCATGAATTTTAATAGAAGAGAAAGACAAACCTTTGTCCAATAACTCAGTAAGATATTGAAGAGCCACACTCAAATTAGGCTCAGAAATCTCCAAATTTTGCTGCAGTCCAAAACAAAATCTCTTCCATTTTTTCTGTACACTTTCCTTGTACTAGGTCTTCTGGCTTCCATAATCACATTTAAAACTTGCTGAGGAAGCTGAGACCTGCTGTCCTTCAAAACAGAATATGCCAGGCTGTTAGATGAAGAGAGTGAAGCTTGACATTGAGCAGACGACCGTCCCTCTGAGACAACAGGTGTGGAATCAAGGGTAAAGGCCATGGAGGCTTCCTTACCAGACTCCTCAGTAATGGGTACCAGTGCTGCCGAGGCCAATCTGGAGCTATTAAAATCATCCTTGGCTTGTCTTGTCTGACCTTTAGAAGCACCTTTGGGAGAAGAGGCAGAGGTGGAAAAGCATACACATGAAGATTTTTCCAACTGAAAGAAGAGCATCCACTTTCCAAGCTGTGTGATGAAATCCCTTGTGCAAAACTTTGGCAGCTGGTGGTTTAGTGGAGAAGCGAACAGATCTATGTCTGGAGTTCCCCATGACACTGTCAATGTTTGAAATACATGAAGATCCAGTTTCCACTCGTGGGGATCCATGATTTGTCTGCTTAACACATCTGCTAAGGAGTTCTGTGCTCCCGGCAGAAACCTTGCCTGAAGAGTTAGTTGCAAACTGAGCGCAGTCTCCCATAAAATCATTGCTTGTCTGCACAATGGGTAAGAATGTGTTCCCCTTGTTTGTTGATGTACCACATGACAGTTGTGTTGTCTGTTAGAATCAACACCTGCCCTGGAAGTAACTCCTTGAAAGCCATTAATGCAAACTGGACTGCTAACATCTCTTTCATGTTGATATGTAGATGCTGTAGTCTGGCAGGCCACTTGTCTTGTATCCACTTTCCATTTAGATGAGCTCCCAAGCAATATCTGAGGCATCTGTCGTTAGAATCTGACTTGCCTCTGGCGGGTCACAGAGAGTCCCTTGTTTAGGTGACATTACTGAGCCCACCACAAAAATTCCTTTTGAATGCAAGGTATTATTTGAATGACAGTGTCCAAATCCTGGCAGTGCTGTGTCCACAGATTTTTGAGATACCATTGTAGCTTCCTCATATGCAGTTTGGCATTGGGAAGCACCAGAATACAAGATGCCATGAACCCTAAGGCTTGAAGGACTGTCCTTGCAGTCAGCCCGGACTGAAGAGATAGGTGATGGAAGTAACTGGAAAGATTCTTTTGTTTGTCCGGGGTTAAAAGGCCATCTGGGCTGCTGTATTCAGTCTCACACCCAGAAAGCACATGTCTTGAGAGGGTACTAGACTGGACTTTATTTCGTTCACAGAATACCCTAGGCATCTTAGCACTGCTATGACATATTCCAAATGCTGTAGAAGGTCTTCCTTTTCTCGAGCCAGAATCAGGCAGTCGTCCAAGTAAGGATAGATTTGAATTCCTTTTAGCCTGAAGTAAGCTATCACTGGAGCCAGAACCTTTGTGAATACTCTGGGCGCAGTAGATAAGCCAAAGGGCAATGCAGAGAACTGATAATGAGAATTTCCAGCTCGAAACGCAGATACTTCCTGCAACTTAGTCTTATTGGCACATGAAGGTAAGCTTCCTTTAGATCTAAAGTTACCATCCAGTGATCTTTGCCCAGCAGAGGTAAAAGTTGTTGTAACGTCAACATTTTGAACTTGGGAATGTCCAGATAAGTGTTGAGGATAGATAAATCCAAAATTGGTCTCCGTGTTCCCCTTTTTGGTACTAGGAACAGGCGAGAATAAAATCCTAGGCCCCTTTCTGGCACAGGAACTGACTGAATAGCCCCTATTTGGAGCAACAGAGAAATTTGCTTGTGAGCCTCTGTTCTTTGTAGAGGAGGAATGTCTGGCATGCCTTTGAAAGGAGGCAAGGTATGGAAATAAAACCTGTAACCGTGGTGAATGATATCCAGAACCCATCTGTCTTGGGTAATTAAATCCCAATTTTCTTTGAAGAGACAGCCTTCCTCCCAAAGGTGCTGCCAGGCGAGAATGTACTGGCAGCTGAAAAGGCAGGTCATTGGGTCTGCTTACGAAAGGACTGACCCCTGCCCTCACCAGAAGTCTGAGCAGGTGAACTCCTGTCCTAGGCCTAAAAGAACCTTGAGCTCTGCCTCTACCACGTCTAGACCTACCCCTAGACTGGGAATCATAAGCAGGATAAGTCCACCCTTTAGCAGGCCAATTTCTACTAAACTTGGAGGCTGCACCTGCAAAAATCCTTAACAGTTTGCATAGACTTAGCCTTGTCCTCCATTTTCTTTAAAACTGCTTCCACAGGCGAACCAAACACCACATCAGACTGTAAAGGAGCATCCAAAATCCTTGTCTTAACATGCTCAGCTAAGTTCTGATCCCTCAACCAGGCATGCCTCTGAAGAACAGAACCAGTAGCAGCCACCCTCGAGGAGGCCTGCACAGCATCAAAACCACACTGTAAGGAATGCTTACCCACCTGTTCAGAAACATGAACTAAATCCAGCAATTCTTTACACTCAATACCTTCAGCCAGAGCATCCACCTTAGACTTCAATTGTGAAAGGAGATAATTCTGATATTTTAACATATGAAACTGACAATTCAACGCCCTCATGGCTAAAGTGGAAGAAGTATACACTTTCTTTCCCCATCTATCCAAAGCCCCTGCCTCTTTATCAGAAGGAACAGGATTTTTTAACCACAGAAGCCTTCACACCTTTAGGCCCCTGAGAGACAGTTTCTGGGTCTGCCCTAGGACTCTTAAAAGATACTTATGGGCCTCAGGCACCCTATAGTACCTATCCGGCTTAACTGGGGCAGGGGGCAAAGAGTCAGGATTCAGGGAAGCCTCTGCAAAAACATCTTCTACCACATTCAGAACAGGCGGTATAGCTAAAGGCCTATGCTGGGGTAAAAACAAGAATTCTCTAAGCCTCTTCCTGGAATCAGAGAAATCTTGACCTTCCCATTTAAAATGCTCCCTCATGGAATGCAGAGTCTCTGAAAATGAAAAATCCTCAGGAGGCGAAGCTGAAGGAGTAGAATCATCCACATCAGAATCAGAATAAGGAGGATACTCCTGCAAGTCTTCAGCCGAAGACTCAGAAGCCTCCGAACATTGCTCAAAACTCTCAAACTCAGGCTCCACCCTAGGCCTCTTATCAGGAGGGGGCATAGAACCTCTAATCATTGTAATCAAATCCTCTGCCATTTTTAGCATATGCTTCTTAGGCAAAGACCCTGAAACACTCGGAGAAACCCCCACTGAAGCTAAAGCAGGCCTGCCTCTTAAAGAAGCCTTAGAAACAGAAGGCGAGGCCCTAACCACCTTAGGAAGAGAGGAAGAACAGCCACCTGAGAAGCCCCTTCAGGCTGGCCTACTTCCTGAGATACATCCTGTAACAGTAAAGTTTCTCCCTGAGACTCCAAAGAAACTCCTGGCAGAACCTCCGGCTCCACTGAGCCTTCTAAAGAACCGTCGTCCGGGACTGTCGGTTCTTCCACTCTAAACTTCCCTGCTTTGTCCTTGCGCTTTTTGGCTGAAGCGGGCGTCGGAGCATCCGACGGCATTTTATAATTACAACGCTTCCCAAACACTAACCTGGCACAGTCTAACCTTCTCTTAATAGTTCGTTTGTTAAACCTAGCACAAGAGCGGCATCCAACAACGTCGTGCTCAGGCCCTAAACAAGGTATACACAAAGTATGGTAATCCCTATGAGGTATCTGTTTCCCACAAGAAATACAGTTATTCACTTTTTCTGACATCCGGTTAAATACTGAGGCAAGAAAAAACAAAATATTCCCCAACGGGTACTTAGCCAACTTTGATTCGGTCTGAAACTCTGACTTCAGAAACTTTCAGAACGCCAACCTGCACTCGCAAAAACAGCTTCTGCATCGGACCATGCGGCAAAAAAGACTGAGGATATGACGTCGGTCATGCGCATTAGTACCCTGACGTACTGACGTCAGTCTAATGCGCCGTGACCGACGTCAGCCATATACTTTGGTATTCGGGCCGACTGGACAGCGGACTACCCAATAGTTAGGACTGCAGCAATGTGGAATGAAGAACATCCAGGACTGCAAAAGTGAAGACACTCGAACATCTACATTTATGGTAAGTGTACACAACTGTACTATGTTCATGTTTCAATGCTGCAGTCATCACATTTGGGTAGATTCCCAAAGTTGAGGAAAAGGGTGGAGGCAGTCAAGGAAGCTAGGGGCTGGCTAGGATGCCCTGGATTTGGAGAAGAGAGGCAGGTGGTAATGCTTGGCAAAGGTGTGAACAGATGTCCAGGTGGCAGCCTCCAGGATGTCCCTAGTGGGGACTCCTCTGAGGAAAGCTGCAGAGGTGGAGGCTGCTCTTGTGGAGTGTGTCTTAACCCCCCTTGGGGGGAAGCTTGCCATACTGTTTGTGGCAGAAATGGATACAGTGTGCTATCCATTTGGAAATTGTTTGCTTGGAGATGGATTTGCCTTCTGCCCTTGAAGCAAAGTTAACCAGCAATTGATTAGACTTTCTGAAGGGTTTAGTCCTGTCCAGATAGTATCTGAGCTGTCTGTGCACATCTAGAGTGTGCAGAATCCTTTCCCTCTTGTTTTGGGGGTTAGGAAAGAAGGTGGGCAAATGAACGGATTGATTAAGAGCCACACTGGACACCACCTTGGGCATGAAGGATGGGTTAAGTTCTGAGGGATACCCTGTCTGCATGGAAGATGATGAAGGGTTCTTGCAGCTCAGAGACTCTTCTGGCTGAAGTGATAGCCAGGAGGAAAGCTGTTTTCCAGGAGAGAAATTTCAGCTCTGCAGAAGAAGCTGGTTAGAAAGGAGGCAGGGTGAGGTTTTCCAAGAAAAGGTAGGGTCACAGCTGGTGTTGGTGCCCTTCTGGGGGGTCTCAAGTTGCCAGCCCCTCTGAGAAACTGCTTAATCAAAGGGTGTGAGAAAAGAGGATGCTCAGTGGGGAAATTATCAGAAATAGCAGAGGCATGAATTTTTAGCGAGGAGAAAGAGACCACTGTGTAGTAGGTCAGCTAAGTAATCCAGGAAGGAAGGCTGTGCCGTATTGGCCCCCTTAGTCTGGATCCAGGTGCAGAACTTTTTCCATTTACCTGCATGAGACTTTCTATTGCTAGGGCATCTGGCCTCTCAAATAACATCCAGAACCTGTTTACTGAGGATGGCAGATTGGTCAGGGGTTAGGGAATAAGCCAAGCTGCCAAATTGAGTGTCTACAGTTGGGGGTGCATGAATTCCCCTTCCCTCTGGGTTAGGAAGTTTGGAATCTTAGGAAGATTCCATGGAGGCAGCGGGGACAGGCTGCA
Source organism: Protopterus annectens (assembly GCF_019279795.1). NCBI lineage: Eukaryota > Metazoa > Chordata > Ceratodontiformes > Protopteridae > Protopterus > Protopterus annectens. The sequence continues at coordinate 913,277,611 of NC_056746.1, read as the reverse complement.
CAGCAAGGGGTACACCAGTGCTGTCTGGGCCAGTCTGGAGCTATGAGAATGGTCCTTGGCTTTTTCTCCCTTATTCTGAGCAGTACCCTGGGGATGAGAGGTAGGGGAGGAAAGGCATAGACCGATAGGTTTACCCAGGGGAAGCACAGGACATCCACTTTCCAAGCCATGCAAAGATGCTCCCTGGTGCAGAATTTGCTGAGCTGATGGTTGGTGTGAGAGGCAAATAGGTCGACCTTTGGGGTTCCCCATTTCTGAATTATTAGGAAGAAGGTACTTCTGTTGTGCTGCCACTCATGTGGGTCCAAAAGCTTTCTGCTTAATTGGTCTGCCAGGGAGTTGAGAGAGCCTGGTATGTATTGTGCTAATAGGTGCATTTGCATGGATGAGGCTGTGAGCCAAAGGGTCATGGCTAGCTTGCACACAGTGGGTAGGAGCGGGTCCCTCCCCTCCTTGCTGATGTACCATATCACAGTGGTGTTGTCTGTTCTGATCAGGAGAACACCTGGAGAGAGAAGGGGTTTGAAAGCTATCAAGGGGTTTGAAAGCTATCAAGGCCTGTTGCACAGCCATTACCTCTTTTAGACTGATGTGCAGGGGCATTTGCTGCGGGTTCCATTGGCCCTGTATGCACCTGCCATCCAGGTGTGCACCCCAAGCGTAGTCTGATGCGTGTATGGTGAGGGTCTGGGCGGCGGGGTGTGGGGAGAAGGGCAGTCCCTTGTTGTGGGAGCAGGCTATTGCCCACCAAAGTAATTTCTTCTTCAGACAAGGAATAATAGGTAGAAGAGTTTCAGATCTTGAGTGTGTTGGCACCAAAAGGCTCTTTAGGTACCACTGAAGTTTCCTCATATACAGTCTGGCATATGGAAAGAGGAGTATGCAAGATGCCATGAACCCCAGGGCTTGCAGGATTTTCCTTGCAGAAAGCTGGGGCCTGGTGGTCAGTTGGGAGAAGTAAGCTAACAGGAAAATGTGTTTCGCTGGAGTAAGGTATGCCCATCTGGGATGCTGTGTCCAGACTTGCTCCCAGGGAGATTATCCTTTGGGTAGGTACCTGTTTGTATTTCTTTTCGTGGACTGTGCAGCCCTAGAGAGGTTAGTAGTTTTTTTTTTTTTTTTTTTTACAAAGGCCAGGTCTTTGAGCAGCTTTTCCTGGCTGTCTGCCTGAATGAGGCAGTCATCTTAGTAGGGGTAAATTTGAATATTTCTTAGTCTGCAAAAGGCAATGGCCAGAGCCAGGCACTTTGTGGAAACTCTGGGAGCAGTAGATAAGTCAAAGGGAAGTGCAGAGAACTGAAAGTGTTGAGATCCTGCCCTGAAGCGGAGATATTTTCTGCAGAACTCCCTGATAGGAATGTGGAGGTAGGCCTCTTTTAGGTCCAGGGTGGCTAGCCAAGTGTCCTAGGAGAGCATGGGTAAGCAGCTGCTGGAGGGTGAGGATTTTTAATTTTGAGTTCACCAGGAAGGTGTTTAGGATGGATAGATAGAGGATAGGGTGACAAGTGATCTCTTTTCTGGGCACCAGAAAAAAGTCTGGAAGCCTTGGCCTATCTGATGTGCAGGAACATGCTGTACTGCTCCCAAGGAGAGCAGGGAATGGATTTGCTTTTGAGCCTCTGCCCACTGATTTGGTGCTAGGTCTGGGAACCCTTTTAGGGTTGGAAGGGTGTGGAAGAAGAATTTGTACCCCTGTCACACAATGTTCAGAACCCATTGGTCCTTGGTAATGGTGGCCCAGGTGCTTGAATGAAAGGAGAGTTTTCCTCCTAGGGTTATGTGAAGGTGGGCAGAGGGGAGGACTGGAGGAGGCTATTCATTGTGAGTTCTTACCATAAGGGGGTGGCTTAGAACTCCCTGGTTTTGAAGTGGAGGTAATCCACTGCTTAGAACTCTGTAACCCCTGGGCCTGCTGTTGGGGGGGTCTGTTTCCATGGGGCCTAGGCTGACCCCGTTTATTTGGAGCAGGAAAGGACTAGTGCTTGGAGGGAAAATGCCTGCTGGACCTGTAAGAAATCTGTCTCCATAGATTTTTGCATTTTCTTCAATCTTTTTCAAGACCTCTTCTGCGGGGATCATGTCAGTCGCCCTGCTAGACAGGGGCCCAGAGAAGTAAATATTGTGGGAAGAAATTTCCAGGGAATTGTTATGGCTAGGCTTGCATAGGCCTTAGGGCCGATAGCCTAGTACCAACTTATGAACCTATAAGAGTAGCTGAGGTGTATACTTTTTTACCCCATCTGTCTAGTGCTCGGGAATCCCTGTCTGAGGGGGTGAGATTCTTAGCAGAGGTTGCTTTAATCCCTTTTGGCTCTTGAGAAATGACTTCAGGATAACTGTTGGACTTTTAAAAAGATATTTGTGTGAGTCAGGGACTCTAATACCCATCTGGTTTTCTGGGAGCAGGAGGGAGGGCATCTGGAGTCGAGCTGGATTCAACGAAAACATCATCCACCACATCTATGACTGGGGGAATGGCTAAGGGTCTGTGCTGTGGAAGATCCAGGAACTCTCTTTTTCGACTGAGGGTAGCCTCAACTCTCCCATTGGAAGTGCTCCCTTAAGGTATGCAAGGTTTTCCTCAAAGGAAAAATCCTCTGGGGGAGAGGCTGAAGGAATGGATTCCTCTGCATCAGAATCCTCACATGTGGAGAGGGGCTGCATGTCTTCATAGATGCAGCATATTCATCTGACTCTTATTCAGACAAAAACTACTGGTGACAGATCTCTCTTCCTTTTTGAGGGAGTAGCTTGACTTCCCCTAATCAACATGAGAAGGTCTTCTGCCATTTTAAGCATTTGAGACTGAGACAAGGGAGCAGGCGCCTGAGAATGGGTAGTCTGTTTCTTGTGTGGTTTGACCTCTGGGCCTAAGGAACTTGGTTGTTTTTGAAAGAACTGTAGTCGCGAAAGGAGTCGGTTTATGTCGGGATTCAGTGTTGCGAAGGACTTCTTTGGAAGCCGGTGCCAGCACAGTGGCTCCACACCCATACAAGGTAGAGACAACCACAGGATCCTTAGAGGAAGAAGAGTTCTGCAGCATACTGGAATCTGAAAGGGTCTCGGTAGCGGCCTGCAAATTAACTGAAACGGTCATAAGGGGCTGCAAAAGCACCTCGCCGAGTTCAGGAGGACTGATGACTAGCTTAATAGAAGCGTCGTTGGAAGGTTTGGTCCTGTGCGGTCTGTCTCTGTCTATCTTTACGCCTTTTCAGAAGATCTGCTGTCGGATGGCTTACCGAAGCCATATCGGAATTAGAGGACTGTAGATGGAAATATCTGGCTACAATAAGGGCCAGACGACGAATAGTTCTGGCATTAAAGCACAGAAGCGACGACAAGGGATGTCGTGGTCTGGGCCTAAACAAGTGACACAGTACGAGTGGAAGCCCCGGTGTGGTATTTGCTTTCCAAAGGTGAGACAATTATTAACTTTATCTGACATTGGTTAGTGCAAGAAAAAAGGATCCCCAATGGGGTACTTAGCTTTCGAAGACTTCAACTTCAATTTGGAAATAAACTCAGGTAGCAGCTGACTGTCACTCGTGTGAACTGCTTCTGCTTCGAGCACCATGGCAAGAAAGACTAATGTAATGGTGTCGGCTGCCTTCCTTTATACCACTGATGACCTGACGTCAGTCCTCAAGCGAAAGCAACTGACACAGAAATACCAAGTCTCTGGTATTCAGGCCGGCCAAGGACTGCCGTGGCAGGGATAACCCAAATGTGATGACTGCAACAATGAAACATGAACATCTGAAGCCACAGTCGGAGAGACAGTCTAAGGGGAAAAAGGATCAATGTATCCAAGAAATGGAAAGTAGGGGAAGGAGGAAGGGATGGAATACTGCAACAGAGAAGAGGACATCTATCGTTATGGTGTAACTTCTTACACAACTAATATATGTCCTTCTATTTATCTGTTGTGGTATTCCTGACATAAGGGGGAGTACAAAAACTCGTGCAAAAAGGAGGGAGGAATGGCAGAAGTAGTTTCTATGAAGCCACAGAGAATGGCCCTGGCAAATCCTGCCCTTGATTTGGAAATGTAATCCAGCTTATAAATGTTTGGTGAAGGTGTGGACAGATGTCCAAGTAGCTGCTTCTAAGTTAGACTTGGAATCCAACCCCCTTGTGAAAAGCCCCCGAGGAAGACACTGCCCTTGTGGAATGAGCTTTGACTGAGCCTGAAAGATTTTACCAAGGTGAGAACAGCAAAAGGCAATGGACTTGGATATCCAATTGCAGATGGGTTTGTTTGGACACAGGCAGTCCCAGAGCCCTGGGGTGAAAGGATACAAACAGTTGGTCTGATTTCCTAATAGGTTTAGTCTTGTGTAAGTAAACCTGAGTTGTCCTGCGTACATGAAAGATGTGAAGGATCCTCTCACTTCTCTTCTGGGGGGGTGGGGGGTGGAGAGATGAATAACCTGGTTTAAGTACAATTCCTTGACTACCTTTGGCATGAAGGAGGTATTGCTTTGAAAGGAAACCTTTGGCTTGTGATTCTGAAACCCACCTGGTGGAGGTTATAGCTACCAGGAATATAGTTTTCCAAGTACAGTGTTTGAGAAAGCTAGAAGAAGCTGGTTCAAAAGGGGCTCGAGTCAGTTTATCCAGTACAAAGTTCAGGTCCCAGGGTGGAGCTACAGGTTTCCTGGGAGGTCTGATGTGAAGGACACCTTTCAAGGATTGTTTTGCTTCAAATCTGGAAGCGAAGACTGGAAAAGTGGCAGGCAGAGATAGCGGACAGGTGTGCTTTTATGGAAGAGTAAGCTAATCCTGCATTAAGCAATACACACAGATAGAGAACCAAAGGCAGGTCCCGATGTTAGTGGATCTTGGTTTTTGTTAAAGACACCAAAGCAAGAATCTCTTCCACTTTGAGAAGTAAGATTTTCTGGTATTAGGTTGTCTGGCCTCCTGCAGGACTTGACGCATGTCCTCTGAATAAAGTTTGATCAGGGTTCTATCAACCACAGGGTCAGTTGGAGGCTCTCAAGTGTGGGTGGATGAGTGAGTCCTTGTCCTACGTTAGAAGGTCTACTCTGTGGGCTAACCTGTGGTGACTACCCTTGGTTAGATGGAGCAGGGGGAACCAATGCTGTCATGGCCAATAAGGCGTGACTAGCAAGACTTCTGGTTTGTCCTATATAATTTTCTGCAGGACTTTCGGAAAAAGTGGAAGGGGGGGGGTGCATAGAGGAATTTTCCCTTCCAGGGGATTGATAGGGCATCCACTCTCCATGCCTGAGAATGGGGTTCTCTGGCACAGAACTTTGGAAGTTGCTTTTTCGGAGGGGAGGCAAACAAGTCTATTGGTTGAATACCTCACTTGTGGCCTTGGGGTGAAGGGGCAGCCATGGAACAATTGATCGGCTTGGATCCACCAATACAGATCTCTTTTGCAAGTTTTGATAATTTTTATCTGGAACAATACTGACTGATGGAAGCTTGACCACTGAGTAACTAACCACTGAAGGATCTGCATGTAAAACCTGGCCAATGGAACTAAGGATATCGCTGCCATCATTAAGCCTAGAGTTCGGAGAACTGTGCGGGCTAAGACTGATGTGTTTTCTACAACTTTGACTTGTGACCTTATTGTCTGAACTTGTGGTGGAAGGAAAGCAATGGTAGTCTTTTCTAAACAGTGCGCCAATAAATTCCAATGTCCGAGTTGGTTGAAGATGTGATTTGCTGTAGTTTATGGTTATTCCTAGAAGAGCGCTGGTGTGGAGAACCTGATCTCTTAACATGAATGAGTTTAATGCCTTGTCAGAGAGGTACTGAGCCAGTTGTCCAAGCAGGGAAACATCCGTAATCTCTGCAGTCTAAGGTAAGCTGCTATTACTGCCATGCATTTACTGAACACCCTGGGAGCTGTGGTGAGTCCAAAGGGCAGTACTCCGAATTGGTAGTGACTTTCTCCCTGCCATAAGTGTAGGTGTTTTCTGGATTGCCTGTTCATTTTTGTGTGACAAATAATGAGCACATCCAGTTGGCTTTGCCTAGAAAAGGGAGAATGGACTGAACCGTGACCATACTGAACTTGATTCTGTGAACAGATTTGTGAGATCCAAAACTGATCTCCAGTCTGCTGTTCTCTTTGGCACTAAAAAAAAAACCTTGAGTAAGTTCCGTATCCTTTCCTGTCTGGTGGGACTTCTTGGAAGACGTTTTCTAGCAGATTTTGAATCTGGATTGCTGCTTGATCCCTCTGACTGGGTGGGATCATCAGAAAATTTTCTGGGAATTGGTGGTGGTAGAGGAAAATGGTATCATACAACCTCTGGATATAATCCTCTGCACACAATTATCTTAAGTCTAGCCAGGCACTCTGGTGCAGGGATAACTGTCCCCCAAGTGCTTCCAGAGGTGGACAGCCAGGTCCCATTCAGGAGCGCTGGTTAGGGTTTTATCAAAAAAAGATGCTCATGAACTCTGGTTTTACATGCCACCTCTGCCACAAGGGTGATAATTGTCCATTGGAGCTCCCCCCTCTGCCCTTCGGGGCACCTCCTCCATGTGTGTCATGAAAAGGACCGTGGGACTTTTTGAACCACATTTTTTGGGACTTTTTGAACCACATTTTTTGGTCACTCCACTGATTCCTGGAGTAGGATCTCTGGGGAGCCGAACAATGTATGCCTGAGGCAGACAAGGTCTTTCAATCCTTCTCACCCCCGGACATTTCTGTTACCTCAGAGCCAAAACCAGTAGTTCCATCAAAGGAACCATTGATGAAACTGGACTTAACTGGCTCCGCAAAATCGCAGAAGCGCATCCAGGCATGCCACCTCATGGAAATGACTGAACCTGCCGCTCTGAGAAGTTGCTGAACCTTGAACCTCTGCAGAAATGGCTCCTGAGAGAGTATTTGCTAACTCCTTGTCAAATCTCTCTCAAGTCTGATAGGTGTGCCAAATTGTTCAGAGACCACATGCTACAGGTTGCTGATGCAGACATGCTTCCTCAGTCTGTCCACTGCCCACAAATCCTGGTTGGAGGGATGGACAGTGGAACTCTCGTTGGCTAGTTCCTTCTTTGTGGCTCCAGCAATGACCATGACATCAACTGGAACCCCTTTCTCTCAAAATTGTCTGTCTGCAAGTGGTGCTATTTACCCTGTCCGGTCTTCGAGGTATGGATTCTATGGAGTCAGGTTCCTTCCAGTCCTGCCTAGAGATCATGTCAATGAGCTCGTTGGTGGGTGGAGTCACCAAGGAAGTAGAGGGTAGCATACTGAAAATGTCTTGGAGAACAGACTCCTCTGGCATAGGATTGGAGAGGAGTCCAGTCACCTCTCTAAGGATTTCTAGGCCATCTCCAAAGGGAACATCTTCAGGAGGCGATGGTGGGGACCATTCTCCCTCGTCAAAAATCAGTGTCTTCTGTGATGGACTCCTTTGGGGAGTCTAGGTGCTTCCTCTTGCATGTCCTCTTCCTGGACACTTCCTCAGAGGGATGTTCTGGGCAAGTCTTGGAAGAGGAAGTCAAAATTCCCTGGGAGGGAACCTAAGGTTTCAGTATAGGATGTCACTGTGGAGAAAGGATGTGAGGCTCCAGGCGCTGGGCATCAAGGTGGAATAAGTAAGATTTGAGAGGGAAGGTTCTGTCAAAACTGCAGAGGCAGAGAATACTCTCTTCACAGCCTCAAAGGCACAGCTGTCGAAGAGAGAGGCTCTGATCCAAGAAGGCAGGTTTCCAAATCATATCCTCTCTCCTCTCTGTTGGCACTGCTCCAGAGGAGAAAGCTGGAGCCAAAATGTCCAGTGCCAAGGTGCTGAGGAACACAGATGGCTCAGAAAACTTTGGAGTCGAATGTTGCACACCAGACCCGGCAGGCAGGACTCTGGATTAGAGAGCTCTCAAATCCAAAAGGATTGGAGGTCTCCGAGACTATGTCAGATTAGAGGATACAGAGATCCTTGGATCAGAGACTGACATTTCAGGGAACCTGGGAACCTGTGATTCTAAGGCAACAGATGGTGTTAGAAGAGGAACTTGCAGGGAGGTGTGGTGGAAGGTCATGTAACCTAACCCAGAGGGGTAGGCGCCAAGGGAAAACCAATCTGCCCCAGTGCCAAGAGGATCTTCCTCACCACTCTCTCATCTTCTGAGAGACTTCTGGAAGAATGAGTAGAGTAAATGGAGGGGGATGCTGGTCTCTGTAAAAAAAAAAAAAAAAAAAAAAAAAACAAAAGGTGATGGTAGGTTATCATGAACTTGTTCCACATAGACAGCATATCTGGTTCAAAGACAATACAGAGTCTCAGAGCATTCTGTCTGATCTGGTGCATTGGAATCCGATAATTTAGTCTTCTGATCCAACTTGGCCTGTGTCGTATCTGTAAATGCCCAATTTAGACTTCAAAGGATCCGAAGGAATAGTTTGATCCTGAACTCTCATTTTCTTCTGACCCAGGGTTGAGACCAGCTGTTTAGCACTTCTCTTATGAAAGCACTTCTCTTATGAAAGCCCAAGGAAGTTTTGGACAAAGTAGAATGTTTCATCTTTGGAGACTGGGATATGGCTTCTCCAAAAGAGGAAAGAAGGATACCTTTCAATATTAGTTTTTCCACTCCATCAAAGCTTGTGAATTAAATCTGTGGAAGACTGAGCAGTCCTCCTGTAAATGTGAAGGACCCAAGCAGTACACACAAAGGTTGTGTGCATCCGAGAGTGGCAACTTGTGCCCACATCTGGATCACTTTTTAAAACCCGCACGTTTGTCAGTCATCACACAGTATCTGATCTAGGAATAACAGCTATTCTAGTGGAAAGGCAAAACAATGGCATAAAGAGTTGAAATACTAATTATAGTATCAGAGTACCAAGTACAAAAAAAGGGAAAGGGAAGAAACAAGTGCAGCAGTAAAAAGGAAAAAAAAATAATTATACCACTCTAAAGGCAACAGTTAAGAGAAGGCAGCAAGGGAATACCAACAATGATAAGCAAGAATTTACGATGAAGTTGTAAGGGCAAGGGAGTCAACAAGAAAAAGGAAGAGCAGCAATAGAGATATTAACCACAAAGAATTTAAACTATTTAATGGAAAAAAGGTAAAAAATGCCAAATTTTTTCTGATCTATTACAGCTCGGCAGCGATTGATAGACCATGTCCGATAGCTAGAAGCGGCAAACAAGATCTGAGGTAATTTGGCAATTGCATTGTGGTAAAGGTGAAGCTCAAGAGATTTGGTGGCTGTGAGCTTTAGCATCAGCAGACTCGGATCAGACAGCTCAGATTTGAACCCACTTGTTGAGGACAGAATGAAGATTGATAACATCAAGTCAAATGCTGTGATGCTGAAGTACAACATTTCTAAAGTGGTGTTTGTTGCCTTTGGGCTGAGGACCAGCAAGAATTCTTACAGAGCCTTTGTTTACATCATCCTTTACTGCACCAACTTCAACATTGTGTGCCTTGAGGTTTTTTTTTTTTTTTGGAAGCCTGCCCTTCACTTTTGAGATACTCATTGCTCTGACTTCTGCAAGAAGGATAACGTTGTTTTCTAAGATGTTCTTCTTTTGACTTTTCCCGGTTAGGGGTCGCCACAGCGGAACTCCGGTCCTCTAATGATTAGCAGTAGATTTTTTTACGGGTGCCAGCTCGATACCCAACCTTCAACGAAGGCACGCCCATTGTACGCATGTCTTTCGAACGCCACTCAACTGCGGAGAGGACATGCAGACTCCACATAGAAGGCACTCCAGCAGAGAATCGAACGGGAGAACCTCTTGCTGTGAGGCAACAATGATACCGCTGCACCACCTCAACCATGTGAGCAAGAGCTAAAGGAAAATGTGCAGGTTTCTCCACTACAAACTTCTGGTTTGACTTCGGGGTGTGAAAGAGAGGCATGGGCTGCTCTTTACTTGTGCTACTCAAGTGCTAAATGTGTTGCTTTCAGAGAGAGGATAAAGGGAATCACCTGTTCCAAGGGCTGGTTGTAATGATGATCTAAACTTTCTCATGCACCTCAGGATCTTCTTCATGTGCAACCTTGCATGATGAGGCAATTAGGATGGATACTGACATGAACCCAAATAAGATTCAGGTGCATTCCATGGAACTTTAAGGATATCACCATTAACTGTCTCATGACTGTGACTGCACAGGGAAGGGATACTCTACAGTTACATTAGCATTCAGGATGGTGCCCAAGAATGTTTTTCTTGAAATGTTTGAATGGATTTTTCTAAAGTTTGCCGATATGTTAAGACTAAAAAGAGCAATGGATGCTCTAGTTGAGAGCTCTCTGTACAAAAAAAAGCAATGGAGCCATTCACTTGATTAGGACAACTGGTGCAGTACAAAGGGAAAGGACATGAAATTATGTGAACAAAAAATGAGCTTTCCACTTTGAACCAGAGGTACCATTTGTCTGTATTGTGAATAGGATGTTTGGACAGGCATTTTTCAAATTTAAAGTGACCAAAAATGAATCCTTCAAAGGTAAGGAAAGGGCATACTGTAAGGAACACATTCTAATTTTTTTAATGCCACAAACTTGTTGGGCTGGACAGGCCTCCAGCAGGTCTCCCCATTAGTTCTTGGACACTGGCTAGAATGTTGAGTAGAAGGATGCCTTCCTTTCTGGGGATTAATATAATACAGATATTTTTCTGTTACAGATGACTTGCCAAGAGAGAGAAACAGGTGGGAAAATTCTATAATGTAACCTTAGGTCATAATCTCCCTTATTCATTTGTTCAAAGTCAGAAGGGACCGCTCCTCCTTTCAACAGGAGAGGATTCTTTAACAAAGAAGGTTTTGTGGAGGAGAAAAGAAGACAGAGGGAGAGAAGGTGCTCACAGATATGGGAATCCATTGTTGACGGAAAAAACATCTGCCCTATAGTGAATGCTCTTGTTGAGTGGACTAGCTTCTTGTTGCTTCATGCCTACAACCCTTTGATAAGCCACCTCATGTGTGTGTACCGGTCTGGCTTAGTTGCATCTTACAAAAGAGCTTTGCATTAGATGGCCAGTTCTGCAGAATACCTACAGATGGGAGGGATGGAAAAGCTACTTCACAGACTGGATGGGATACCCCTTTTATAACTTGTTAAAAATGTTAATCAAAAGAAAGACAATGTTTTTCCTAAAGATACATGAAAGATCTGCCCCTTAACATCCCTTGGCAGGGTCTAAATGTGTGAATGCCGTTTGACTACATTTCCAGTGGTAGCTGCCCTGGAACAGGCATTTACAGCGTTACACTTGCATTGTATAGCATGTTTTCCCACTACACATGCTGCCTGAGATGACTTGACTACTCTCTCAAGGAAAAGTACAGTTTTGTACCTACCATAAATGTAGATGTCCGATAGGTATGCATCTGCAGTCCTTACATATGGGTTGTCCTGCCTCAGGCAGCCCTTCGGTCGGCCGGATTCCAAAGTCTGGGTCCGGCGTCAGCTGATGTTGCCCCTTTCCCGACGTCACAGCGCTCGGGGTATAAAAGCGTCAGTCGACACCATGTTCCTCAGTTTTTCTTGCCCCAGATGCCAGGTGCCCTCTAAAGAAGGCTATTTTTTTTGAGAAATGATTAAATTCCAATCATGCAAACCAATAAATAACAAATACACCATAAAAGATAACCCCAGCTAGCTAAAAGCAGGGGTAGGTACCCAAAGAATACCAGAGAGGGGTAGGAGGGAGGGAAAACCTGACTGCAGATGCATACCTATCGGACATCTACATTTATGGTAGGTACAAAATTGTACTATGTCCTTCAAGGATGCATCTGCAGTTCTTACATATGGGTAGAATACCATAGCCAAGCTGGGGGTGGTATGACCTAAGAAAAGGATGGTGTAGCTAACATGCCCTGCAGGACTGCAGTAGCAAAGCCTGCTCTGGATCTGGAATATAAAGGCAGGTTGTAATGCTTGGAAAATGTATGCACAGAGCTCCATGTAGCAGCTTCTAAAATGTCCTTTGTAGCCACCCCTCTTAAGAAGGCTGTGGAGGTGGCTGTTGCTCTGGTGGAATGAGGTCTGATGGTAGCTGGCACAGCTTTTCCATGAAAAGAGTAACAGAATCGAATGCAATTCCCTATCCATTTTGAAACTGTTTGTTTGGAAATTGCTCTTCCTTGTACACCAGCAGCGTATGCTACAAACAGTTGGTCAGTTTTTCTGTAAGCCTTAGTTCTGTCCAAGTAGTAGCGCAACTGTCTGTGAATGTCCAGGGTACGCAGAAGTTTCTCTCCTTTATTTTGTGGATTTGGAAAGAAAGTAGGGAGGTGGATAGCTTGGTTCAGTGAGACCCTGGATACCACCTTTGGCATGAATGAGGGATTGGCTCTCAAAGAGAGACTGTCCTTATGGAAAATGAAAAATGGTTGTACTGCCATAAGGGCCTGCAACTCAGATACTCTTCTTGCTGAGGTTATGGCCAGAAGGAAGGCAGTCTTCCAAGACAGGAATTGTAGTTCTGCAGATGCTGCTGGTTCAAATGGGGGTAGCGTTAATTTTTCCAACATGAAGTTAAGGTCCCATGTAGGCACTGGTGGTGTCCTTGGAGGGTTGATGTTTTTTATCCCTCTTAGAAACTGCCTTAGTAGAGGATGAGAAAATACAGGTGGATCAGTGTTGTACTCTGCTGAAATAGCTGAAGCATGGATTTTTATGGATGAGTAAGAAAGGCCATTATGGAGCATTTCAGCCAAGTATTCAAGGATATGTGGGATGCTCATCACTGTCGGATCCTGACCCTGTGCGGTGCTCCAGGTTCGAAATCTTTGCCATTTTGCTGAATATGCCTTTCTTGTGGAAGGCCGCCGAGCTTCCATGATGATATCCTTTACCCTCTTGGATAGTTTATCCTGGGGAGGAGTCAAGGTATTTTCCAGGCTGTCAATTGCAAGGTTTTCAGGCTGGAGTGCAGAGTTTTGTAGTTGTGCTGTGTCAGAAGAAGTGGCCATTGGGGTAGGGGCCATGGGTTCGTGCGTGCCATGCTTTTTAACAGTGGGTACCAGTGTTGTCTTGGCCAGTCCGGAGCTATCAGAATCACTTTTGGTTGTTCTGTCCTGATCTTCAGTAAGACCTTGTTCATTAACGGAAGAGGTGGGAATGCATATACTGTTAGAGCATTCCAGCTGAAGGATAGGGCGTCCACCTTTCATGCTTGGGGATGGTATTGTCCTTGTGCAGAATTTGTTTCAGGTGATGGTTGTGAGGGGAGGCAAAAAGATCTATGTCCGGCCTTCCCCAAGATTGTGTTATCTGAAGAAAAATGTCTGGATGCAACATCCATTCGTGTGGATCCATGGTGTTTCTGCTTAGGCTGTCCGCCAGTACATTTTCCTTTCCTGGTACGAACTGGGAATGCAGCTGTATATTGCATTTTAGGGAAAGTTCCCAAAGATTCATTGCCAGCCTGCAAAGAGGGTAGGAATGGGTACCTCCTTGTTTGTTTATGTACCACATAACTGTGGTATTGTCTGTCTTTATTAGCAGGTGACCTTGATGCAGGAAATATTTGAAGGCCTCGATTGAATGTATCACTGCCAGCATTTCCTTTTGGTTGATGTGCAGGCACAATTCCTTTTGAGTCCACTGCCCCTGAATACATCTGTCCTTCATGTGCGCTCCCCATCCATGGTCTGAGGCGCCCGTTGTGATGGTTTGGCTGATATGAGGCTTGCTGAATGGTAGGCCCATGATGTTTGACTGACTTGCTTGTGCCCACCACAGAAATTCCTTTTGAAGGCATGGAATTAGGGGGATCAAGGCTTCTAGGCTGTGACTGTGTTGAGACCATAGACTCCTTAGGTACCATTGCAGTTTCCTCATATGCAGTCTTGCCTGTGGAATCAGCAGAATGCAAGATGCCATGAAACCCAGGGCCTGCAGGATTTTCCTTGCAGTCAGCTGGGTTTGTGTTGTCAGATTTTTGAAATAATCCGGTGGTAGTTCTTGTTTTTCTTCTGTGAGAAAAGCCATTTGGGTGTTTGTATCCAGCTTTGCACCCAGAAAAATTATTCTTTGGGATGGAACAAGTCTTGATTTCTGATAGTTGACTGTGTATCCCAAGGCCTGTAGTAGGCGGATGGCATAGCTCAAGTGTTTTAACAATGTTTGTTGGCTGTCCGCTTGTATGAGGCAGTCGTCCAGGTATGGGTATATTTGAATCCCCTGAAGTCTGCAATGTGCAATTACTGATGCCAGGCATTTCGTGAATACTCTGGGCGAAGTAGATAAGCCAAAGGGCAATGCTGAGAATTGATAATGCTCTGAACCTGCAAGAATTCTGAGGTGTCTTCTGCAACTTTGTCTGATAGGGACATGCAGGTATGCCTCCTTGAGGTCTAGAGTTACCAGCCAGGACCCCTTGCCCAGCATGGGAAGGAGCTGCTGTAAGGTCAGCATTTTGAATTTTGGCACGATGAGATAAGTATTCAGTGCGGACAAGTCTAGAATAGGCCTCCATTGCTTTTCTTTTAACAAGGAATAGTCTGGAATAAAATCCTTGGCCTTGCTCTGTGAAAGGAACCTTTTCTATTGCCTTCATTTGTAGTAGTTTGGAAATCTGCTTGAAAGCCTCTGCCCTTTGATTTGGTGGCAGGTGGTAATGTATGAAAGTGGGATCTGTATCCTTTGTCTATTATTTGCAGTATCCATTTGTCCTTTGTAATACTGTGCCAATTTTCTGAGAATAAAGATAGCTTTCCACCCAAAGGTGCTTCCAATTGAGCCCTGGTTGGCGGAGTCAAAGCCAAGTCATTGAGTTTGTCCTTGTGCAGTAGATGTAGGTCCTGCACTACCTCTCTGGGTAGGAGGCTGCCATTGACGCCCTCTGTAGGAGCCTCGAGCTTGCCCTCTACCTCTGCCACGTCTGTTTTTTCCTCTTTCTACTGAATCTAGGTGGTTGGACCTGGAGAAAATCTTTGACTGTCTGAACTGATTTAGCCTTTTCTTCAAATTTCTTTAAGACCTCTTGAGCCGTGGAACCAAATAACTTTTGTTTTTCCAGTGGTGCATCCAGAAGCTTTGCTTTAACATGATCTGGCAGTGTTTGTTCCTTCAGCCAAGCATGTCTACGTATAACTGCACCTGTCATTGCTGACCTACATGAAGCTTCCAATGCATCTTAACCACACTGTAAGAAATGGTTGCTAACCTGTTGAGAGTTATGCACCAGATCCTGAAGAGCCTTGCGGTCAAGGGGTTCAGGAGAGGATAGTTTTTTATGCAATTCATCTAACAGATACCATTGATACTGTATCACATGGAATTGACAATTTAATGCTCTCATAGAAAGAGTGGAAGAAGTATACACCTTTTTTACCCCATCTCTCTAAAGCCCTGGATTCCCTTTCAGAAGGAAGTGGGTTCTTGGCAGTGGTAGTTGTAACCCCTTTAGGGCCCTGGGAAATGGTTTCTGGGTCAGCAGAGTGGCCCTTGTAAAGGTATACATGTGAGTCCGGGACCCTGTAGTACCTGTCAGGTTTGAGAGGGGCCGGAGGAAGGGAGTCAGGGGAAGTACTAGACTCAGAGAACACATCCTCTATAACATTCAAAAAGTACAGTTTTGTACCTACCATAAATGTAGATGTCCGAACTGGATAGCATCTGCAGTCATAACAAGTGGGTTGTCCTGTCGTCAGGCAGCCCTGCAGTCGGCCGGATTCCAAAGTCCGGGTCCGGCTTCGGCTGATGTCGCACTCCACCCGACGTCATCTCTGTTGGTCTTCGGGTATAAAAGCATCAGCCGACGCCATTTTCCTCAGTGTTTCTTGCCCCAGATGCCAGTAGCCCTCTGCAGGCTAAAATTTGGATAGATGCCAATGTTTCCAAATAGATAGAGGTAAACACAACAATAAGCATGTATGTACATATATACAAACAAATACACCATAAAAGACTCCCCCCCCCCAACAGCTAGCTATTAGGAGGGTAAACACCCTAGGAGTACCACAGAGGGGAAGGAGGGAGGTAATCCTGACTGCAGATGCTATCCAGTTCGGACATCTACATTTATGGTAGGTACAAAACTGTACTATGTCCTTCATGGATGCATCTGCAGTCATAACAAGTGGGTAGAATACCATAGCCAACTAGGGAGGAGGATAAAAGTAGATTATGGTGTGTTTAGGATCCCTTGCAGTACAGCAGTGGCAAACCCTGCTCGGGATCTGGAATATAGAGGCAAATTATAATGCTTGGCAAATGTATGCACGGAGGTCCAAGTAGCCTCAATAATGTCTTTGGTTGCCACCGTAAGAAGGCTGTGGTAGTGGCTGTTGCCCTTGTAGAATGAGGTCTTATGTTCTGTGGAATTGGTTTTCCATGGAAGGAGTAACAGTATCGTATGCAATTTCCTATCCATTTGGAGATTGTCTGTTTGGAAATAGCTTTTCCTTCCCTTCCTGTTGCATAGGCTACAAAAGTTGGTCAGTCTTTCTGCTATTTTTGTTCTGTCCAAGTAGTAGCGTAGCTGTCTATGTACATCCAAGGTATGCAGTATTCTTTCCCTCTGTTTTGTGGGTTGGGAAAGAAGGTAGGTAGGTGGATTGCCTGGTTTAAAGACACTCTGGATACCACCTTGGGCATAAATGTAGGATTAGTCCTCATGGACACTCTATCTTGGTGGAAGATTAGGAAGGGTTGCACTGCCATTAAGGCCTGTAGTTCTGAAACCCTCCTTGCTGAAGTAATTGCCAGTAGGAAAGCAGTTTTCCATGACAGGTGTTGTAGGTCTGCTGTTGCTGCTGGTTCAAAGGGTGACAGTGTCAACTTTTCTAGCACAAAGTTTAAATCCCAAGCTGGTAATGGTGGTTTCCTTGGAGGTTTTACATTCTTGATTCCTCTGAGGAACTGCCTGAGCAAAGGGTGCGAAAAACAGGTGGATCAAAGCTGTATTCTGCTGAAATAGCTGATGCATGTATCTTGATGGAGGAGTAGGACAGGCCTGAATGAAGAAGTTCGCCAGATACTCCAGAATGTTAGGCATATCTATGTTTGACACATCTTTTCCTCTTTCCGCACTCCAAATGACAAACCTTTTCCATTTTCCAGCATAGTTCCTTCTTGTTGAAGGTCTGCGTGCTTCAAGAATAATGTCTTTAACTCTTTGGGAAAGTTCTGGATTAGCTGCTGCTATGTGATGTTCCATGCAGTCAGTTGCAGCGTTTTAGGTTTGGATGTATGATGCTGTAGTTGTTCTGAGTTAACATCAAAGGCATCAGGGTATTGGCCACATATTGTTCGAGACATGCTCTTCAGTAGTGGGTACCAGTGTTGTCTTGGCCAGTTTGGAGCTATCAGGATTATTCTTGGACGTTCTTCCTTGATTTTTAGTAGTACCTTGTGTATCAAAGGAAGAGGTGGGAATGCATATGCTGTTAGGCCTTTCCAGTTGAAGGAGAGTGAGTCCACTTTCCATGCTAGTGGGTGGAAAGTCCTTGTGCAGAATTTTTTGAGCTGGTGATTGAGAGGTGATGAATAGGTCTATCTGTGGCATTCCCCATTTCTTCGAGATGGTCTTGAAGATGTCCGGTGCAGCTTCCATTCGTGGGCATCCGGTGGTTCTGCTTAATGTCTGCTAGAGTATTGTCTTTCCCGGTACAAATATTGCCTGTAACTGAATGTTGTAGCTGAGTGCCAGGGTCCACAGCTCCAAGGTCATTCTGCATAGGGGTATGAATGAGTGCCTCCCTGTTTGTTGATGTACCACATGACTGTGGTGTTGTCTGTCCTTATCATCAACTGGCCCTTTGAGAAATGGTTTGAACTTTTGGATTGCCAGTTTTACTGCCAGCATTTCTTTTAGATTGATGTGCAGGTGAAGTTGATCCTGTGTCCACAATCCTTGCACGCATTTGTCCAGCATGTGGGCCCCCATCCTAGGTCTGAAGCGCCTGTTGTGATGGTCTGGCTTGGTTGACATCTGAAAGGGTAGGCCTGGGTTTGACTGGCATGCCTGAGCCCACCATAGGAACTCCTGTTTTAAGCATGGAATTAGTGGGATTTCTGTTTCTAGACTGTGTCTGTGTTGGGACCATAAATTCTTTAGGTACCACTGTAGTTTCGTCATATGTAGTCTGGCAAATGGGACCAAGATTATGCATGATGCCATGAAGCCCAAGGCCTGCAGAACTTTTCTTGCTGTTAACTTGTTCAGTTTTGTTAGTGCCAAGAAGTAGAGAGGAAGTTCTTTTGTTTTTCTGTAGTCAGGAATGCCATTTGTTGTACTGTGTCCAATTTGCGCCCAAGAATGTCCTTGTTTGGGATGGTATCAGCCTTGATTTTTGTAAATTGACTGTGTATCCCAGTCCTTGTAGCAAGTAAATGACCCTTTGTAAATCTGTTGTCAGCTTGCTTTTGTTGTCCCCTTGTAGCAGGCAGTCGTCCAGGTATGGGTAAATTTGAATTCCCTGTAGTCTGCAATGGGCGATTACTGATGCCAGGCATTTTGTGAATACTCTGGGCAGTAGATAAGCCAAAGGGCAATGCTGAGAATTGATAGTGCTCTGATCCTGCAAGAAATCTGAGGTATCTTCTGCAGATTGGTCGAATGGGGACGTGCAGGTATGCCTCCTTGAGATCTAGAGTTACCAGCCAAGACTCCTTGCCCAGCATGGGAAGAAGTTGCTGTAGGGTCAGCATTTTGAATTTTGGGACAATGATGTATGTATTTAAGGTGGATAGGTCTAGAATTGGTCTCCAACTTTTTCCTTTCTTGGAACTAGGAATAGTCTGGAATAGAACCCTTTCCTTGTTCTGCTGTTGGCACTCTTTCCACAGCTCTCATGTTTGCTAACTCCATTATCTGGCGAGAGCCTCTGTTTTTGATTTGGAGGTAGATTTGGCATTCCTCTTTGACTGGTAAAGTGTGGAAGTGAAACCGTAACCTTGATCTATGGTTTGTAAAATCCACTTGTCTTTTGTTATGTAGTGCCAGTTCTTTGAAAATAAGGTTAACTTTCCGCCTAGAGGAGCTGCTATTTGTTCCCTGGTAGGCGGATTTAGATTAAGTCACTGTGGTTGTGCTGATGTAGTGGCAGTGGCTGTGTCTGTGCCTCTGTTGTTACCTTGCCACTGTCGCCTCTGTAGGCACCTCCTCTGGATTGGTTTCTGCCTCTGGAACGCCTATTCCTGCCCCTTTGAAATTTTGTGGAGTCAGGAAAGGACCAATTTTGGCAGGCCAGTTCCTGCTAAACCTTGGGGTTGAACCTGCAAGAAATCTTTAACAGTTTGAACAGATTTTGCCTTTTCTTCCATTTTCTTCATAACCTGCTGGGCAGGCGTATCAAACAAACTTGTCTTGTCCATAGGAGCATCTAGCAACTTAGCTTTAACATGATCCGTAAAGCTTGTTCCTTTAGCCATGCATGCCTTCTTATCACTGTGCCTGTCATGGCTGATCTAAATGAAGCCTCCAGTGCATCATAGCCACATTTTAAGGAATGGTTGCTAACCTGTTGTATGTTATTTACCATCTCTAATACATATTTCTTATCAAGAGATTCATCAGTGGTTAGTTTTTAGTTAACTGATCAAGCATAAACTCTTGGTATTGTATCATGTGAAACTGACAGTTTAAAGCTCTAGCTGAGAGAGTAGCTGAAGTGTAGACCTTTTACCCCATCTGTCTAATGACCTTGCTTCCCTTTCAGAAGGAATAGGGTTTTTAGCTGTGGTCGCTGCTACTGCCTTGGGACCCTGGGATATAGTTTCTGGGTCTGCAAGTGGGGCCTTGTAAAGGTGGTGATGAGTATCTGGCACCCTGTAAAATCTGTCTGGTTTGGCAGGGGCTGGGGGTAAAGAATCTGGAGCGGAGCAAACATCATTGAAAGCATCATCCACCACAGAGAGAACAGGAGGTATAGCTAAGGGCCTGTGCTGTGGGAGGTGCAGAAAGGTCCTAAGTCTTTTTCTGGAGTCTGAAAATCCTGTTGCTGCCATTGGAACTGTTCTCATGGCATGCAAGGTTTCCCCAAAGGAGAATTCTTCTGGTGGGGAAGCAGCTGGAATGGATTCTTCAGCATCAGAATCTTCAAAATTGGAGAAGGAGCCTCTGGCTGGTCAGTTATGTCTGATTCATCAGCAGAATCATCAGAAGACACTGGCTCAGGGGCTCTGCCCTAGGTCTCTTCTCTGGGGCTGAGAGGCCCTGTCTGGGTGAGATTGAGATCCTCTAATAAAAGAAATTAAATCTTCTGCCAAAGAAAGCATTTGAGAACTAGAAGAGGGCCTGGATGTGGGGGTTTAACAGGCACTGTTTTAGTAGTCTTGGCTGCTTTGGCCCTGGCAAGACCTTAATGGACATGGCTGCTGGAGGCCTAGCAGCACCACGTGCTGGGGTAGAGACATCCAAGGGATGGTGTCTGATAAGTCAACCACCGTAGTGGGTAAAATTTCTGAGGTCGATTCAAGAGTTGTAGCAGGGGCCTCAGTTGAAAGAATAGGTTCAGCTGTACTTTGATCAGTTTTCGGTTTCGCCGAAACCGAGACACTCGCGTTTGCTTTACCGTGGTTTCGCCGAAACCGCGGACCGCGAGTGTCGGTCTTATCTTTGCTTTTAGATTGGGTAGTCGGAGGATCCGACGGCATAATGTACGCAAAATCAGAACCAAAACTGTTCTGCAAACTCCGACCGACGCCTAAGCGTGCCGTCGGTTGAAAGAGGCACAGGCGAACAGGCTGCTACGTCGGGCTGGGCCTAAACAAGGCAGACAGTAAGAGTGGAAATCTTTATGAGGTATTTGTTTCCCACAGGTTAAACAATTGTTAACTTTTTCTGACATCGGCTGAGGCAAGAAAGAGTCCCCAACAACGGGTACTTAGCTTTAGAAGTCTTCAAGTGTAGTCGTAGAAGTAATCTCTGGATCCGACCGACCGGCACTTGCGAACAGCTTCTGCTTCGGCACGCGGCAAGAAAGACTGAGGAAAATGGCGGCTGATGCTTTTATACCCAGACCAACAGAGATGACGCCGGGAAAGGCGACATCAGCCCAAGCCGGACCCGGACTTTGGAATCCGGCCGACTGCAGGGCTGCCTGACGACAGGACAACCCACTTGTTATGACTGCAGATGCATCCATGAAGGACATCCACACCCTGGTATGATAAAGCAACAAAAAAACGGGGGAAGGAAGGAGGAGGTTTGTACTGCAATGATCTATATGAACATACTACAGTTGTGTAAGATCTGACAACAACAGAAGAAGTCCTGCTTTTTACTGCTGCAGTATTCGCTGCATGTGCTTCTCCTGCAAAGGACAGCCCAATATCCTGCCAATACATCAAAGCCTTTACATCCTACCAGCACTGTATATCAGATGTGTGCTCCCCATGCTGGGGTAGGGCATAAAAGTGAAGTACACACACTCAATACTCAGAACTGAAGTGGCCCATGAGAACTATAGCAACCCCAGGATAAAGGAGGACATGTGCATCCAAGAAGGAAGCAGAGAGTAGCAAGAAAGGAAAAGTCCCTTCGGCTAGCAGTGTATTCCCAACAGAAAGGGGAGAAAAGGTGGCAAGAGGGAGGGACTGAATATTGCAACAGTGCTAAGCAGAACATCTACTGCTGTGGTATGACCTTATACAACTATAATATAGCCTTCCTTAGTGTTGCAGTATTCATTACATGTGGGAGATTACCAAAGCTAATGTAAAGGACAGGAGGAGCAAGGCAGAGTAGCCCTCAACAAACTCATGAAGGGTAGTCCTGGCAAACCCTGCCCTGGCTATGGAAATGGCATCCAACTACAGAGGAAAACATAGCAGCTAATAAAATGGTTCTAGTGTCCAGACCCTTAAAGAAAGCTCAGAAGAGGCTACTGCTCCTGTAGAATGAGTTTGAAATGAAGCTGAAAGCGGTTTACCATGGAAGGAGTAACAAAAATAAACGGGCTTAGAAAAAGTCAAACCCAGTGTTCTGGTATTAAATGAAACAAAAATCTGCTCAGATTTTCAGATATTATTTGGATAAGGCAAAGGCTATCTAAACTATGTAAATCCAACATGCAAAGCATTTTACTAACAGATTGTGGGAAAGGAAGGGAGCTGGATAGATTGAATGAACAGACACCTTCGCTTTATGGAAAAATCAAAAGGGCAGACCCCACCACCACAGCCTGAAGTTCAAAAACTCTCTAAGGTGAAGTAACAGCCACAAACAAAACAGTCTTCCAGGTGCAAAGTGACAAAAATGAAGTAGACGTGGGCTCGAAAGGAGCCAGAGTTAGCTTTTCCAAGACAAAACTAAAGGTCCCAAGAAGGAGGAGCAGATTTTTAGGGGGCCTGATATGAAGGATAACTAAGGAATTGTTTGACCTCAAAATGAAGCGTCAATGGCAGGTTCAAGGGCAGATATGCAGAAATTGCTGGCAGGTGAGCTTTAACTGAAGAAAATGCTCAGCCAGCATGGAGCAGTACATATAAGTAAGAAAGGAGAAAAGGGGGTCATGACTGAAAAAGGAATCGGTTGATGCTTAAGACGCCAAAAGAAAATTTAATTCATTTAGCAGCATTTCTGGTAGTGGGTTTCTTGGTCTCCTGCAGAACCCTAAGCACATATTCAGAAAAGTGAGGTCTAAAGGGAATCAAAACCCTATCACAAAGTATCAACTGAGGAGTGGACAAGTGAGGGTGAATGACAGACCCCTTGTCTTGTGAGAAGATCCATCTGGTGAAGTAACTTGTGATGATTGCCCCCGGCCACACGAAGGAGAAGTGGGAAACAGTGCTGTGTGGACCAAAAGGGAGTCACCAACAAAAGTCGGGTAAATCCATCTTATGCAGGACCCTGCGAAGCAAAGTAAGAGGATAAGCATATAGGAACATTTCCTCCCAAGAAAAGGACATGGTGTCCACCTTCCAAATCAGAAGACTTTGGACTCAGAGAGAATCAAGGAAGTTGTGATCAGAGGAGAGGTAAAAACCCATTTGAGTAATACCCCACTGAAGTACAATGTCCAAAAATACCTCTCTGTGAAGGACCCATTCATGAGGTTGTGTCCTCGACTTGCTCAGTGTGTGTGCCACAAGGTTGTGTTCTGAAGGGATGTAGACTGTCTGAAGGGTTATCTGATGGTGGATAGCAGAGTACCAGGCCTGAAGAGCTAGTCTGCAAAGACAAGACTCTGTGCTCCCTGTATGCTGATGTACTACATGACCACGGTATTGTCTGTAAAGACATTTAGAGGGCCAGGGGCCCAAAGGGAATGGAAGGCCCGTAGAGTCAGACTAAGCTCCTTTGTCTCTTATGCTGATGTGGTCTGACTGCTGATGCAAATAGTAGGGACCCTGAACCCACAGACAGTTGTAAGAGGCTCCCACCCCTGATCATAAGTCTGTGAAAAGCTCTTGAACAGGGGTAGGGGTATGAAAAAGCAGGCCTGGATTGAGGGAGACCTGTCAAATCAACCAATAAAACTTGAGTATGAAACAGGGTAGTTGACAAACCGGAAAATCCAGAGGGTAGCAATGCTGTAGACAAACCACTTTGAGATGGCAATGAAGCTTTTGCATATGAAGTTTGGCAAAAGGAATTATGAGGATGGTAGAAGCCATAAACCCCAAGATTCCGAGAAATAGGAATGAGAGAAAAGGGAAGCACAGGCTGGAAGATGGTTGTTCAAGAGTGAACCTTGGCAGATGGAAGAAAGACCAACATTGGAATGGTCTGGATTCTGCAACCCACAAAAATGTGGTCTTGAGGAGTCACAACTGAATTCTTGGGACTGATGGTGAATCCTAAACTGTGCAAAAGGAGCATGGTAAAGTGTAGATCATTAAGTAACAGGGATTGGGAAGGAGCCTGAAAAAGCAGGTTATCCATATATGGGAATACATGGATTCCCTGAAGCCTGAAAAAGGCCATCACAGAGGCCACACATTTGGTGAATATTCCTGGGGCTGCAGAAAGGACAACGTGCAAAGCAGACAGCTGAAAATGAGAGAAAGAAGCAGAGATATGTAAAAACGTCCTGAAGAGCGGGTGAATGGGGATGTTAAGATAGGTGTGTCCTTTAGGTCTAGAGACCAAAAATGTCTGGGGAAGCAAGAGGGAAAACAGAGTCTGAAAGGAAAGCATCCTGACAGAAGCAGCGTTTAGTAAGGTGTTGAGAAGGGATATGTCTAGGATAGGTCTTCCATAGCTACTCTTTTCTGGGAACCAAAAACATTATGCACAATATTCCACACTGGGAATCGGGAACAGACTGGATGGTTCTTTTATCTAACAGATCTTGCAAGACCACAAAAAAAATGGGAAGTCTGTCTGGAGGAGGCAGAGGAAGACCTGGAAAGGGGGGGTTGGATTTCCACAGATAACCTTGAATGATAATGGAAAGTATCCAAGAGTCTAAAGTAATCTGTTACCAGACAGGGAAAACTCGAGAGACAGGGGGACCTGACTGAGGGGAGGGTGAGAAAATATGAGAGATGGAAGCAGATTTGTCATGAAATTCATGCATTTAGAAACCCGTCTTTCTTTAGGAGGCTGATGAGGTTGCCTACAAACAAAAGATGATTTAGAATAGTTTCTCTGAAATTGGGGGATAGTAGAAACAAAAATTTGCTTAAGGTCCTGCATAACTTTACCCTTGTCTTGCAGTCTTAAGTCAGCAGCAGCAGAAAGATTTTGCTTGTGCAAAGAAGGATCAAACAGCTTGGCCTTAATATCATTAGGTAAGGCCTACTTCCTCCTCAAAACTGAAATTTAAGCAGCAGTTCTATACGATGCATCAGCTGCATCATAACTAAATTTGATAAAATGAGAAGTCACCTGCAAAGTGGAACTCAAAGAAAAAGCAGTAGTCTTTCATTCAGACTCAGGTCTGACAAGAATTCAAGTTCAGACAAAAGACCCAGAACATACCTGGTCATATGAGTGGCCCTAAAAGCCAGAGTAGCAGAAGTATAAACTTTTTTCCAAAGCCTCTCCATTGCCCAATGTCTTTGTCAGAAGGGAAAGATTTGGAGAGAGGATAAAAGCTGCATAGCTTGTCCACAGAAACACAGACCACATGGCAGGGTCTGAAGGAGAACTCTTGTAAAACATACTTGAAGGTCTTGGGCACTTTATAAATGCAGTTGGGCTTCTTGGAGGCTGAAGGTTGGGAATCATTAGCCAAAGCAACAGCAGCAAACTTAACCAGCAAGGCACCGAAAACCCCCCCAAAATTATGAAAATCATGGCAATTTAAACCTTACTTATTAAACAACAAGGTAGTGTTAAGCACTTTCATCCCCAAAGGGTCTTCTTCAGAAAGTACAGTTGTGTACACTTACCATAAATGCAGATGTTCAAGTGCATTCACTGTTGCAGTCCTTACAAAATGGGTTATCCCGCAGTCGGTCAGAATACCAAAATCCTTAGTATATGATGGCTGCCCTAGGAATAGGCCGACGTCAGGTACAAAAGGAGGCAGCCAACACCATTTCCTCAGTTTTTCTTGCCTTAACAGTCAGGAGCCCCCAAAAAGGGTTAGACCAGGAAAAGAAAAATCCAGTCTGAGCCCTAGGAAAAAAATGGGGTTGGAAGGGGGGGAAACCAGGACTGCAACAGTGAATACACTCAAACATCTACATTTATGGCAAGTCTACACAAAGTACAGTTTTGTACCTACCATAAATGTAGATCTCCGATAGGTATGCATCTGCAGTCATAACAAATGGGTTGTCCTGCCTCAGGCAGCCCTTCGGTCGGCCGGATTCCAAAGTCTGGGTCTGGCCTCGGCTGATGTCGCACTTCACCCGAAGTCATAGCTGCTGGGGTATAAAGGCATCAGCCGACGCCATTTTCCTCAGTGTTTCTTGCCCCAGATGCCAGGTGCCCTCTAGGAAGGCTAAATGTGGATAAATGCAGATAATTCCAAACAGTAGAAAGCAAAATATATATACATATATACATACAAACAAATACACCATAATAGATTCCCCCAGCTAGCTAAAAGAGGGGTAAGTACCCTAGGAATACCACAGAGGTGAAGGAGGGTGGGTAATCCTGACTGCAGATGCATACCTATCGGACATCTACATTTATGGTAGTTACAAAACTGTACTATGTCCTTCAAGGATGCATCTGCAGTCATAACAAATGGGTAGAATACCATAGCCAAACTGGGGGAGGAGGCACTAAGATAAAGATGGTGTAGTTAAGATCCCTTGTAAAACAGCAGTTGCAAAACCTGCTCGGGATCTGGAGTATAAAGGAAGATTATAATGCTTGGCAAATATATGCACGGAGCTCCAAGTAGCAGCTTCTAAAATGTCTTTGGTAGCCACTCCTCGTAGGAAAGCTGTAGTGGTGGCTGTAGCTCTTGTGGAGTGAGGCCTGATATTTTCAGGAGTTGTCTTTCCATGAAATGAGTAGCAGAATCAAATGCAATTTCCTATCCATTTTGAGATTGTCTGTTTTGAAATTGCTTTTCCTTGCACTCCTGTTGCATATGCTACCAGAAGCTGGTCAGTTTTTCTGCTGGCCTTGGTTCTGTCCAGATAGTAGCGCAGTTGTCTGTGTACATCCAAGGTGTGTAGTAGTTTTTTCCCCCCTGTTCTGTGGGTTGGGGAAGAATGTAGGTAAATGTATGGCTTGGTTCAAGGATACTCTGGATACCACCTTTGGCATAAAAGTAGGATTGGTTCTCAGAGACACTCTATCCTGATGGAAGATAAGGAAAGGCTGCACTGCCATTAATGCCTGTAACTCAGATACCCTTCTTGCTGAAGTGATTGCTAGCAGGAAGGCAGTTTTCCAAGATAAGAACTGTAAGTCTGCTGTTGCTGCTGGTTCAAAAGGGGGGAGTGTTAATTTTCTAGCACAAAATTGAGATCCCATGCAGGCAGAGGTGGTTTCCTTGGAGGCTTTACATTTTGATCCCTCTCAAAAATTGTCTGAGGAGAGGATGAGAGAAGACAGGAGGATCCATGTTGTACTCTGCTGAAATTGCTGATGCATGTATCTTAATGGAAGAATAGGACAGGCCATTGTGGACCAGTTCTGCTAAGTATTCCAGGATGTGTGCTAGGTTTGCTAGTGTGACATTTTCTCCCTTTTCTGCACTCCAAATGAGGAATCTTTTCCATTTGGCTGAATATGTTTTCCTTGTGGAGGGTCTGCGAGCCTCCAGGATAATGTCCTTAACCCTCTGAGATAAATCAAGTTGGTTTTGTTTTATGCAATTTTCCAAGCAGTTAGCTGCAGTGTTTTTAAGTTTGGATGCAGGGTCTTGTAACTGTTCTGCGTTAGAAGTAAAGGACATAGAGGTAGATGCCATGAATGCGTCCGAGACATGCTTCTCAGTAGCGGGTACCAATGTTGCCTTGGCCAGTCTGGAGCTATCAGAATTACCTTTGGCTGTTCCTCTCTGATCTTCAGTAGAACTTTGTACATCAAAGGAAGAGGTGGAAAGGCATATACTGTCAGGTCCTTCCAGCTGAAAGAAAGGGAGTCCACCCTCCAGGCAAATGGGTGGTATACTCTTGAGCAGAATTTCTTCAGTTGGTGGTTGTGTGGGGAGGCAAACAGGTCTATCTCTGGCATTCCCCATTTCTTTGTTATGGTTTTGAAAATATTTGGATGCAGCATCCATTCGTGAGCATCCGTGGTAGTCCTGCTTAAGCTGTCTGCTAGTGAATTCTATTTTCCTGGTACAAATCTGGCCTGCAGTTGGATGTTGAGATTCAGGGCCAAGTTCCACAGGTCCATTGCCATCCGGCATAGAGGGTATGAATGTGTGCCTCCCTGTTTGTTGATGTACCACATGACTGTGGTATTGTCCATCCTTATCAGCAGGTGTCCTTGCTGGATGAATGGTCTGAATGCCTCGATTGCATGTTTCACTGCCAGCATCTCCTTTAGATTTATGTGTAGATTCAGCTGGTCTTGTGACCATAGGCCTTGGATACACTTGTCTTCCATGTGAGCCCCCCAGCCTAGGTCTGAGGCGTCCGTGGTGATGGTCTGCCTTGGATGTGGTTTGTGGAAAGGCAATCCTCTGTTTATCTGACAGGCCTGAGCCCACCACAGGAATTCTTTTTCAGACATGGAATGATTGGTATCTGGGCTTCTAGACTGTGTCTGTGTTGAGACCATACATTCCTTAGGTACCATTGTAACTTTCTCATATGCAGCCTGGCATGTGGGATCAATATTATGTAGGATGCCATGTAACCCAGGGCCTGCAGGACTTTCCTTGCAGTAAGCTGAGTTTGTCTTGTTAATGCCATGAAATAGACTGGTAGTTGCTTTTGTTTTTCCTCTGTGAGAAAAGCCATCCGAGTTATTGTGTCCAGTTCTGCACCCAAAAATGTTATCCTTTGGGATGGCACTAGTCATGATTTTCGTATGTTGACTGTGTATACCAAGGCTTGCAGCAGTTGTATGACATTGGCCAAATCCTTTATTAATTTTGTCTTGTTGTCCGCTTGTATTAGGCAGTCGTCCAGGTATGGGTAGATTTGAATTCCCTGAAGCCTGCAATGAGCAATTACTGATGCCAGGCATTTTGTGAATACTCTGGGCGCAGTAGATAAGCCAAAGAGCAATGCTGAGAATTGATAATGCTCTGATCCTGCAAGAAATCTGAGGTGTCTTCTGCAATATGGTCGTATAGGGACGTGCAGGTATGCCTCCTTGAGATCTAGAGTCACCAGCCAAGACTCCTTGCCCAACATGGGAAGAAGTTGCTGTAGGGTCAGCATTTTGAATTTTGGAACAATGAGGTATGTGTTCAGTGCGGACAAATCGAGAATAGGTCTCCATTGATTTTCTTTTCTTGGTACAAGGAATAGTCTGGAGTAAAATCCTTGGCCTTGTTCCATAGATGGTACCTTTTCTATTGCTCTCATCCTTAGTAAACTGATGATTTGTTTTAGAGCCTCTGATTTCTGGCTTGGTGGAAGGTTTGGCATTCCTCTCTTTTTTGGTAGAGTGTGGAAGTGAAACCTGTAGCCCTTGTCTATTGTTTGTAAAGTCCATTTGTCTCCTGTAATACAATGCCAATTTCTTGAGAATAAGGCTAGCTTTCCGCCCAAGGGTGCTTCCAGTTGTTCCCTGGTAGGCGGAATCAGAGCCAAGTCATTGTGTCTGTTCTGTAGAAGTGGTTGCAGTCACAGCTGTGGCGGCACTTCTTTGGTTGGCAGGTTGCCACTGACAACCCCTGTAGGCACCCCTAGATTGACCTCTGCCTCTTGGGCATCTATTTCTGCCTCTCTGTGCTCTGGAGGTGTCTGGAAAGGACCAATTCTCTGAAGGCCAATTTCTGCTAAACCTCGGAGGTTGGACCTGCAAAAAATCCTTGACTGTTTGTACAGATTTTGCTTTTTCTTCCAGTTTCTTTAGAACCTCCTGTGCAGGGGAGCCAAACAAACTTTGTTTCTCCATAGGGGCATCCAGGAGTTTAGACTTAACATGGCCTGGTAAGGATTGTTCTTTTAACCAGGCATGCCTTCGAATCACTGCTCCAGTCATAGCTGATCTAAATGAAGCCTCCAGTGCATCATAGCCACATTTTAAGAAATGATTACTGACCTGCTGAGAATTGTGTACCAAATCCTGAAGGGACTTACGGTCTAAAGGTTCAGGAGAGGCCAGCTTTTTATTCAGCTGATCTAACAAAAATTCCTGGTACTGTATCATGTGAAATTGACAGTTTAAAGCCCTGGCAGAAAGAGTAGCAGATGTATAAACCTTTTTACCCCATCTCTCTAATGCTCTAGATTCTCTTTCAGATGGTAGTGGGTTCTTGGCAGAGGCAGCTGCAACACCTTTAGGACCCTGAGAAATGGTTTCTGGGTCTGCAGCATGAGCCTTATACAAGTGGTAGTGAGAATCCGGGACCCTGTAGTATCTGTCAGGCTTTGCAGGGGCCGGGGGAAGAGAATCAGGGGCAGTACTGGCATCATTGCATGCATCATCAACAACTGATAGTACAGGTGGAATGGCTAAAGGCCTACGCTGTGGTAAGTGTAAAAAAGTCCTTAGCCTTTTCCTAGAATCAGAAAAATCCTGACCCTGCCATTGGAAGTGTTCCCTCATTGAGTGTAGGGTTTCCCCAAAAGAAAATTCTTCTGGAGGTGAGGCAGAAGGAATGGAGTCTTCTGCATCAGAATCCTCATAAGGTGAGTACGGGCCTTCCTGATGGTCCGATACATCTGAACCATCCGAGGAGTAGTCAGAGGACAGAGGTTCAGGGGGTTCAGTCCTAGGCCTCTTTTCAGAAGGGGGTTGTGAGGCCCTGTCTGGGTGAGGATGGGTTCCCCTGATCAGAGAAATAAGGTCCTCAGCAAGGCTGAGAATCTGGGAACTTGAGGTAGGCCTGTGAGAGGGAGCTTTTGAAGGTAAGGCCTTGGAAAGTTTGGCTGCTTTAGCCCTGGAAAAGGCCTTGATAGACATAGAAGCAGGGGGTCTAGCTGCCCCACGTGCAGGAGTAGAGATGTCCAACGGAATAGTGTCAGACAACTCTTGTGTGCCTGCTACCTCAGCAGGAATTTCTGTAGCCGACTCAGCCATGGCCTGTGTGGCCTCGGTTATCGGAGGCATGCTTTCGGCCGAAGGGAGAAC
Organism: Protopterus annectens; assembly: GCF_019279795.1. Lineage (NCBI taxonomy): Eukaryota > Metazoa > Chordata > Ceratodontiformes > Protopteridae > Protopterus > Protopterus annectens. The sequence goes on along the minus strand of NC_056746.1, from coordinate 913,247,075 downwards.
CGAGGTCTCGGTTTCAGCCGAAACAGAGACACTCGTGGTAGGCCTAACCATGGTTTCAGCCGAAACCGCGGGCCGCGAGTGTCGGTCCTTTTCTTTGCGTTTTTTAGCTAAATGTGTAGTCGGAGTCTCTGACGGCATTTTATATGCAAAAGTGGAGCCAAAAAACTCTACTGCAAACTCCGACCGACGTCTAAGAGTCCGTCGGTTGAAGGAAGCACAGGCTAAACAAGCTGATATGTCGTGGTCTGGGCCTAAGCAAGGAAGGCAGTTAGAGTGGAAATCCTTATGAGGTATTTGTTTCCCACAAGTTAAACAATTATTTACTTTGTCTGACATCGGCTGAGGCAAGAAAGAGTCCCCAACCAGGTACTTAGCTTTTTAGAAGTCTTCGGTACGCTGAAATCTCTGGATCTGACCGACCGGCACTTGCGAACAGCTTCTGCTTCGGGCACCGCGCGGCAAGAAAGACTGAGGAAAATGGCGTCGGCTGATGCCTTTATACCCCAGCAGCTATGACGTCGGGTGAAGTGCGACATCAGCCGAGGCCAGACCCAGACTTTGGAATCCGGCCGACCGAAGGGCTGCCTGAGGCAGGACAACCCATTTGTTATGACTGCAGAGGCATCCTTGAAGGACATCTGTACTATGTTCCTGTTTCACTGCTGCAGTCCTTACAAACTGGGTCGATTCCCAAATCCCAGGAAAAAACAAAAGGGAGGAGGAACACCCACTATTTATGGGTTGGTGAGGATGCCCTGCAACACTGCAGTGGCAAAACCAGCCCTGGATTTAGAAAACAAAGGTAAATTGTAATGCTTTGTGAAAGTGTGGACAGAAGACCAGGTAGCTGCTTCCAAGATGTCCCTAGCAGGTACACCTCTTAAAAAAGCTGCTCTAGTAGAATGGGTTCTAATACTCTGTAGAGGAACCTTGCCATGTTGTAGTAAGTAACAAAAGTGAATACAATGGGCAATCCACTTATAAATGGTCTGCTTAGAAATAGCTTCGCCCTGAGCCGCAGGAGCAAAACTAACCATCAACTGATCCAACTTTCGAAAATGTTTAGTCCTGTCTAGGTAAAATCTAAGCTGCTTATGCACATCCAGGGAGTGCAGTAACCTTTCTCCTTTATTCTGAGGATTAGGAAAGAAGGTAGGCAGGTGAATAGACTGGTTAAGAGTCAGGCTAGAAACCACCTTAGGCATGAAGGAGGGATTAGTTCGAAGAGAAACCCGATCCACATGGAAGATGATAAAAGGCTCTACTGCCATTAAGTCCTGCAGCTCAGAAACTCTTCTACCTGAAGTAATAGCCAAGAGAAAGGCCGTCTTCCAGGAGAGAAACTTCAAATCTGCTGAGGCAGCTGGTTCAAAAGGAGGCAGAGTAAGTTTCTCAAGCACAAAATTAAGATCCCAAGCAGGAGTAGGCACCCTTCTGGGCGGCTTTAAATTGCTAGCTCTCCTGAGGAATTATTTCATCAAAGGATGAGAGAAAATGGGCTGCTCAAAAGAACAATGAGCAGAAACAGCTGAGGAAGAAAAGGTTGAGAAAGGTCTTCCCCTCTAGACTGCATCCAGATGGAGAATCTTTTCCACTTATCTGCGTAAGATTTCCTAGTGCTAGGCCTCCTGAAGGACCTCAACCACCTGTTGGGAAAGGTTCAAATTATGAGCCAGGCTGCCAAATGCAGAGCCTGAAGATGAGGATGCAGAATTTTCCCCCCTCCTGAACCAAGAGGTCTGGTATCAGGGGAAGATGCCAAGGCTAAAACTTTGAGAGATTGCGTAGTAGTGGATACCAATGCTGCCTGGGCCAGTCTGGAGCTATGATGATGGCCCTTGGTTTTTCGTCCCTTATTTTTAACACCCTGGGAAGAAGAGGCAGAGGAGGGAATGCATAAATTGAGAGCTGTGTCCAGGGGAAGGACAGAGCATCCATTTTCCAAGCTTTGTTGTGATGGCCCCTAGTGCAAAAGGTTGGAAGAAGGTGGTTGGTTGGAGATGAGAAGAGATCCAACTGGGGCGTGCCCCAACGTTGAATGATGTGATAGAAGATGGTCTTGTTCAGTTGCCACTCGTGCCAAGGTGTTGAGTCTTCCTGGAAGAAACTGAGCCATCAGATGAATGCCCATGGAAGCTGCTATGGACCATAGTATCATGCTTTGTCTACACAGGGGGTAAGAGTGAGTCCCTCCCTGCTTGTTGATGTACCACATGATTGTGGTGTTGTCTGTCCTGACTAGAAGAGTACCAGGAGATAGAAGATGCTTGAAAGTCATTATGGCCTGCTGTACGGCCATCAATTCCTTCAGATTTATGTGCAAATGCACCTGTTGAAAGTTCCAAACCCTCGAATGCATCTGCCCTCTAGATGCGCTCCCCAAGCGTAGTCTGAGGCATGTGTAGTGAGAATCTGGCTGGCAGGTGGTGGGCAGAAAGGCATGCCTTTGTTCTGTGCACAGGCTGTCGCCCACCAAAGGAACTCAGTCTGCAGGCAGGAAATCAGAGGAAGTATCAAGTCCAAATCCTGTGTGTGCTGACACCAAAGATTTTTGAGGTACCATTGTATTTTCCTCGGATGCAGTCTGGCATATGGAATCATCAGAATACATGAAGCCATGAATCCCAGGGCTTGCAGGAATTGCCTTGCAGAGAGCTGGGTCATGCTTTCCAAATTCTTGAAGTAATTCGAAAGATCCATTTGTTTCTCTTGAGGAAGGAATAGGCGGCTGTGTTCAGGCTCACTCCCAGGAATACAATCTCCCTTTGTGGGCACCAATTTTGACTTCGTTTCACTGATGGTGTAGCCCAAAGAGGTGAGAAGATTCTTTACGAAGTCCAAATCCTTCAGAAGTTGCTCTGGAGTGTGTGCCTGAATAAGACGATCATCCAAGTAAGGGTAAATTTGAATATCTGTCTGCAAAAAGACATGATTGGAGCCAGGCATTTTGTAAAAATTCTGGGAGCAGTAGATAAGCCTAAGGGTAGTACAGAGAATTGAAAGTGCCTGTTCCCCGCCCTGAAACGAAGGAACTGCCTGCAGCTTTCCCTTATTGGGATGTGCAGATATGCTTCTTTGAGCTCCAAGATCACCAGACAGGAATCCTTGGCCAGCATTGGCAGAAACTGCTGAAGAGTGAGCACTTTGAACTTGGGAATCACCAGAAAAGTGTTGAGAATGGACAAATCCAGAATAGGGTGTCAAGTGCCCCCTTTTTGGGAACCATGAAAAGTCTTGAGTAGAAACCTTGGCCTATCTGTAGTGCAGGAACAGGCTCTATTGCTCCCAGGTTAAGCAAAGAAGAAACGTGTTTTTCTGCTTCTACCCTTTTGATTTGTGGGGATATCTGGATATCTTTGGAGAGCAGGGAATGTGTGAAAGGAGAACTTGTAACCTTGGAGTTACTATCTTGAGTACCCATTTGTAGTCTGTGATGGTGGGCCAAACATCTGCAAAAATGGCTACCCTTCCCCCCAAAGGAAACCCTGGGCCCACAGAGGCAGGCAGGGGAAGGCTGGAGTCACTGGGAATGCTTGCTTTGGGAAGCTTGCTTAGAACTCCCCGATTTTGTAGAGGAAGCCTGCCAGTGCTTGGTCTTTTGAGCGGTGGAAGTCTGTCCCATAGAAGACCTGCAACCCCTAGACCTAGTGCGACTCTACTTACTAGGGTCAGGAAAAGTCCAATTCTTAGAAGGATAATGTCTACTAAAACGAAGAGGCTGAACTTGCAGAAAATCCTTAACAGTTTGCATAGATTTGGCCTTATCCTCCAACTTTTTCAACACTTCCTCTGATTTGCTACCAAAAAAGATTGTCCTTGTGCAAAGGTACATCAAGTAATTTTGATTTGACAGGTTCAGATAGGGGCTGTTCCCTGAGCCAAGCATGTCTTCTAATGACAGAACCAGTGGCTGCTGCCCTGCAAGACGCCTCCAAAGTGCCGAAACCACAATGTAAAGAATGCTTAGTGACGAGAGTGGCAGAATTCAATAAATCATGCAAATCCTTACACTCCATCAGGGAAGGAACACAAGCAATTTTAGTCTTAATAGCCTCCAAAGTATGCTACTGATACTTAAGCATATGAAAAAGACAATTAACAGACTTAATAGCAAGGGTGGAAGAGGTAGAGAACTTTCTATCTCCCCTATCAAAGGCCCGAGATTCCCTGTCAGAAAGAACTTTTAGTTATGTACTCACCATAACTTCAGATGTTTGGGATCCATCTCGCCTACATTCTGACTGATGGGTTCGGAGCCGATCCCTCGGCTCCGACTCGGCACGCTTATGCCAAAGAGCGAAGTCTCTTATTGGCTGAGCTTACTATATCCCAGGATGCACCACTACCAATCCCCCAGATCTAGTTTGTCCGCATACATGCACACATGCACGCACTGCTTATATAACATCGTCAGATGAAACAAGATAAAAACAGTAGAACTCAAAACCGTTCAATCTCTTCTGATCTCCAAGGCAGGGGGAAGGAGGGTGGGTATTAGGAATGTAGGCGAGATGGATCCCAAACATCTGAAGTTATGGTGAGTACATAACTAAAAGATGTTATGTGATCCTATCTCGCCTACATTCTGACTGATGGGACAGTGTCCCTAGCACCTGAATCCTGGGTGGCTCACCGGAAAACACTCCTGAGTACCGTGGAACCAAATGATGCTCGCCCTTTAGATGCCACATCCAATTTATAGTGGGAAATGAAAGTATGCGGGTTGGACCAAGTAGCCGCAGTACAAATCTCAGAAATAGCGAGCTTGGAATGAAATGCAATAGAGGTAGCCATAGCTCTAGTAGAGTGAGCTTTGACAGATGTTGTAAGTTGCTTATTTGAAGAGGAATAAGCCTGAGTTATGCAATCTCTAATCCATTTAGCAATAGTCGCTTTAGTGATGGTTTTACCAAGTTTATTATCTGAAAAGGACACAAACAATTGGTCTGTCTTTCGAATCTGTTGAGTCCTGTCTAGATAGAAGCGCAATTGCCTGTGAACATCCAACTTATGCAAGGTGTATTCCGCTTTGTTTGAAAATTTTGGAAAGAAAACTGGTAGTTCTAGAGATTGTTGGAGACAGAGATTAGAACAAACTTTTGGAACAAAGGATGGGTTAGGCCTAAGTGATACTCTATCCTTGTGAAAAGTCAAGTACGGTGGTTTGATAGATAGGGCTTGAAGTTCTGAAACTCTTCTTGCAGAGGTAATTGCAATTAAGAAGGCAGTTTTCCAAGACAGATATTTCAACTCACATGTAGCAGCCGGTTCAAAGGGAGGAGATGTTAAGGCACTAAGTACCAAATCAAGATCCCACGGAGGTGCAGGATGAAAAACTGGGGGTCTTAAAAGCACAGCCCCTTTCATGAAGGTTTTACATAATCTGCTACTCATCAAAGGTGTGTCTATGGATTCGTGAAATTTGGAGATAGCTGCTAGTTGGACCTTAATAGTAGAGACTGAAGATCCTTGATTAAACAAGGATGTTAAAAATTTCAAGACCTCTGGTATCGGGGCAGTAATAGGGTCTAAGCCTCTGAGTTGAGCCCAGATAGCAAACCTCTTCCACTTACTGTGATACAATTTCTTAGTGGTGGGTTTGTGGGCTGAAGATAAAATGTGAATAACTTCAGGGTTCAAGGTGTGATTTCTGACTAAGGTCGGAAGTGGAGGAGCCAAGCTGCTAATTTCAAAGTGTGAAGGGACTGGTGCTGTTGTCCCGACTGATGAATCAGAAGGTCCGGAGTTAGATCCAAAACCAGGGACCGTCCAGAGCATATTTCTGTAGGTAGGGGAACCATACCTGACGAGGCCAGTACGGAGCAATTAGAATCATTGTGGACCCCAATTGGGAAGCTTTCTGGATGACTTTGGGAAGGAGTGGAACCGGAGGGAAAGCGTAAAGCAGTCCTGTTGGCCAAGGTTGGGCTAGAGCATCCGTAGCTGCTTCCCCTTGACGCGGAGTCAAGGAAAAGAACCTCTTGCACTTCGTGTTTTGTGGTGTTGCAAACAGGTCGCAGCACGGAATCCCCCATCTTTTGAAAATCTGAGCTGCTACAGCTTCGTTCAGGGACCACTCGTGAGGAGAAAGAATAGTCCTGCTCAGTCTGTCTGCCAATACATTGGATTTTCCTGGAATGTGGGTTGCTACCAGGAAGCGGTTGGTAGCCACTGCCCATTCCCACACTCTCATGGCCTCTCTGCAAAGGGGGTAAGATCTGGTCCCTCCTTGTTTGTTTAGATACCAAACCACCGGCATGTTGTCTGTGTGGATAGCGATAATGCCTTGAGGGAGAAAGTTGTGGAGGGCTTGTAGGGACAGAAGTACAGCCCTCATTTCCAAAACATTGATATGGAGAAAGGTTTAGTTTGGAAGCCAAGAACCTTGAACTGACCTGCCCAGACAATGCCCCACCCCCCACCCCGTCTGGGAGGCATCCGTCGTCAAGGTGGCTATCGGAGGGGGCATAACAAAAGGTCTTCCCTGATTCAGATTGGATGGCCGAAGCCACCAGCGGAGGTCCCGTTTGCACGTTTCTGTAATCAGTATGTGATGATTGAGGGGGAGATCCTGAAAGGACCATTGAGTCGATAACAGCCACTGAAGAATTCTCATGTGTAATCTTGCCAGAGGAACTAGGAGAACTGTGGCAGACATTGAACCTAAAAGTTGCAGGACCAACCTGGCTGGGGCTTTGGATCTTAGAAGCAGGGCACGGACTTGACCTTGTAATGTTTGTATCCTTTCGGTAGGAAGGAAGATTCGCATCAATTTTGAGTCTATCTCTGCTCCTATGAATCTTATGCGCTGAGAAGGCAGCAAGACAGACTTTGACCAGTTGAATGTAATTCCCAGGGAAGCACCCAGGGAGATGGTGGCTTGTAGGTTCTCTAGTAGTAGATGCCTGGTGGTGGCAGTCAGGAGCCAGTCGTCCAGATAGGGAAACACTTGGAATCCGAGACTCCTCAGGTGAGCAGTCACTACTGCCAAACACTTGGTGAACACCCTGGGGCTGTGGTGAGACCAAAGGGCAGAGCACAAAATTGGAAATGACTGTCTCCCAGGCTGAAGCGCAGATACCTCCTGGACGCCTGATGTATCGGTATGTGATAATAGGCGTCCTTGAGATCTATGGAGCACATCCAAACATCTTTCTCCAACAATGGGAGAATGGATTGTAAGGTGACCATCCAGAATTTGGACTTCATGACGGACTGGTTTAATTTGCTGAGATCCAATATGGGTCTCAGGTCCCCTGTCTTTTGGCACTAAAAGAACTTTGAGTAGTTTCGGATCCGATCTGGGCTTTGGGGACCGGTTGGATGAGTCCTTTTCCAGCAGCTTTGAAGCTTCTGGCTGCAATTTCCCTTTGACTGGGTGGTGGGTCCGGGATTTTTTTTGGACGGTGGGGGTGAGTGTGTGAAGGGAATGGTGTAACCTCCGGCAATAATCCGAAGCACCCATCTGTCCTGAGTAATAGACTCCCAGGCTTTTAGGTGCTTGGCAACGGCACCCGACTGGCTCCGGAGCAGCACAGCCGGGCAATCCCTCATGAAGTGTGGGAGGCTGAAGAGCCACGAAAGGACTCGCGGTCTCCATTGTTGCGGGGGCCTCTGCCGCCTCTGGGACGGCGTCTCCCAGAATAATTTCCCCGTCCTCTGCCTCTGGAAGGGGAATCTTCCTGCTGTTGGGGAAAGAATTTCTGTGATTTGCGGAACCACATCTTCCCTCCTCTTTTAGCCTTGGGATAAGGCCGAAAGGGAGTGGAATAACGTGCTCCTATGGCAGATAAAGTCTTTCCCTCCTGCTCACAGCGGGTAAGAGTGTCTTTTACCTTGGGTCCAAACAAAGAGGACCCATCAAAGGGAGCGTCGGCAAAGGAAGACTTGAAGGCCTCCGCAAAATGACACAAACGGAGCCAGGTTTGTCTCCGTAGAGCCACGCCTGTGCCTGCCGCTCTGCCCGCCCTTGCCGCATATGAAATGAGCCTCATGGATGAGTTAGAAATCGAGGTAAGGATAGCCAACTGAGAGCTAACCGACTGGGCTAGCTGCTCAGGTAGGTTACCTGAGAGGGAGTCTGAGAGCTCCTTGACCAGAACCCTCTGTAGTCTGGTGAAATGTGCCAAGTAATTCAGGGACCTCAGAGTAAAGGCCGCTGAAGTCAGGGTGCGCTTCCGTGCAGTCCATGCTCCTAGACTCCTTATTAGGAGGATGGACGGACGTTGAAGCCTCTGCCACGTCCTGCTGGGTAGCAGATGCCACCACCATGGCATCTACAGCCACGCCTTTAGTCAAGAACTCCTTCTCGGGTGGGGCAGACAAAAATTTGTTAGGGCGAGAAGGCACTGGTTCCACAGTATCGGTGTGTTCCCACGCCCTCCGACAAACCAAATCCAGGAGCTCGTCGAAGGGCGGAGACACCCAGGAGGCGGAGGGCTGAGCCCCAAAGGCCTTCAGGAACACTGACTCATCAACGGAGGGGGGTTTGGAATTCCAGCCGCTTCGTTGCTTAAGGATTTCTAGAATGTCTGCAAATGAGACATCATCCGAGGACGACTTTGGGGACCCCTCCGCATCATCAAGATCAGTGTCCGATGTAAGAGACTCGTCGGGGGAGTCCACGTGCTTCCTCTTGCACGATCTCTTCCTTGGGGGCTCTTCCGAAGACAACTCCGGAGAACCCTCAGGAGGAGGGGAACCCCCAGTGGGGGTAACCTCAGGCCCCGGGGCTCCGCTGCCTAGAGACAGGGGAACTGCCAAAGACCCAGTCTCCATGCCCAGGGAAGGTGCCGGTAAAGCCGTAGAGATGGCCGAAGAAGACTTGGCCAAGGCACTCCTCATAGCTCTGAAAGCCGGACCCCCAGAATCCTGGGAGTGTCCGGTCCCCGGAGCCATGATAGCAGACGGAAGTCCCGCGGCCGAAGCACCGAGAGGGAGGCTCGGAACCAACAGCATAGGTCCCGAAACGTCACCCCCGGGTCCGGCCGAAGAAGTCCGCGTGCTAAACTCGGACCCGAAGGCCGGGGTTGGAGTAAGGGTCGGAGCCGACCCTAGGATCTCCACTGGCTCCATCAGCACCTGCTCCGGAGCCGGGCGGTCGGAGGAGGAATGGCAATGGAGTGGGCTATCGGCTCCGAAGCCAATTGGGTTGGAGCCGAAACAAATTTTTGAAAGACTGGGGACTGGAACAGTCTTTGGAGCACCCTGTCTATGTCCGAATCTGACATCCTTGATGACCTGGAGGAGACCGAACGGGTTCGAGTAGGTCTCTCCAACGGCTCCAAGGGGCTAGGGGACCGGCTCCGAAGCGACTCGATAACTATCGGTGCCGATGGAGAGCACAAGCCAATTTCCATCGGTGCCGAAGAGGACTTCGGCGCCGAGGAGGAAGTGTCTGAGCGGACAACCTTCATCGGCTCCGAGATCAGTGGAGCCGATGAAGGTGACCCGCCACTCGATGCCCCAGCCGTCGGCTCCGAACCCAGAGGAGTCGAGACTGGAGGCATCGAGGCAGACCGTTCCGCCCTCGTCTCCGAAGTCCGTGGAGCCGAAGGAGAAGCCTGCCTATGTATTTTGGCGGTCGGGTCCGATGGACTGGTCGGAGCCGACGCCCTTTTCTTTTTAGCAGGAGAAGGAGAGGACGCTAATGCTTCTTCAAAAGAGGGTTTTATAAGGCCTTTCAAAATAAGTTTATTTTTCCTCTCTTGGAGGACCCTCGAGGAAAACGCGTGACACACGCTGCAGGACTCCTGCAAATGTTTAGCGCCCAAACAATAAACACAGAGAGAGTGGTCATCTGTGATTGACATTTTAAAGTTGCACTTAGTGCACTTCTTAAAGCCTGAAGGCCTAGGAGTCTGGGACATAACAGCAACAAATTCAGTAACACAGAAAAACACAGTTTTGTTTGTTTTTTTTTTTTTTTAAATTGACTGCACTACAATGATTAGCTCACAGTTGCCGATTAAGGTTGACAGTCCGACAACTACAGAAATAACTAAAGGGGATCCTAGAACCCCTAAGGATTTGAAATTAAATTTACTGACAGGGAAAGGCCCTTCAGTTCAAAGGGGGGCCTCTAGTCAGAACAAACACACAATCACACACAAATTTTCCACAAAAATACCCAATCACACACAAAAAGTACGGAATAGCCGTTAAAACAGCTTTTTGTTATAGAAATAGAAAAAGTTAGTGAAAAACACTACTTAGCTCAGCCAGCTCGAGACCACGTCTTTGCTAGTTAGCGGCAAACGAGATCTGGGGGATTGGTAGTGGTGCATCCTGGGATATAGTAAGCTCAGCCAATAAGAGACTTCGCTCTTTGGCATAAGCGTGCCGAGTCGGAGCCGAGGGATCGGCTCCGAACCCATCAGTCAGAATGTAGGCGAGATATGATCACATAACATCAGGATTTTTAGCAACCGTAGCTTTAACACCTTTAGGACCCTCGAGAAATAATCTCTGGATCAGCAGTAGGATTCTTGAAAAGAAGCTGATGCGAATCAGGAACCCTATAATTCCTGTCAGACTTTCTGGGAGCAGGAGGAACAGAATTAGGAGTCAAAAAATTCTCCATAAAAACATCAACAACTTCCAAAACCGGAGTGATAGTCAAAGGCTTATGCCGAGGCAAATCCAGAAATTCCCTAATCCATTTCTTAGACTGAGGGTATTCCTGACTTTCCCATTTGAAATGCTCCCTGAGAGTATTCAGAGTATATCCAAAAGAAAAATCTTCTGGAGGGGAGGCAGAAGGAATGGAGTCTTCTGCATCAGAATCCTCAAAACCAGAAAAAAGTGGAGAGTTTCCCTCATCAGCAGAGTTGCTGGAAACCTCAGAATCTGAGGCAGAGAAATCTTCTGGGGACAATTCCCTAATCCTTTTAGACTGAGGCGGCTGAGAGCCTTTGATAAGGGTCAAGAGATCACTAGCCATTTTCACCATTTGAGCCTGAGGTATCTGAGGGGAGGCCGACACCTGCTTAGGCGTAGATTTTCGACTGGAAGGCCTGCTAGAAAGCCGAAGGGACTCGGGAGGCCTAGCCACTGCAGAAGTCTGGATTAAGGTAGTCAGTCTGGATCTGGTCTCCGGGAGGAGAAAAGAGGGCTAAAAGCCGGCACCTGTTTAGCGGCTCTGGATCCATCTGAGGCAGCGACTGGCAGAGGTTCTGAAGATGAAGTGGAAGTCTGTGGTATGGAGGACTCAGAAAAGGTCTCCACAGACGCCTGCTGAACATCTGCAGAGACGACGAAAGTGCCTCTCTAGCTACCGCTGGGCCGACGACCAACTTAACAGGGACGTCGTTGGTTAATTTGACCCTAAGCCTGTTGCAGTCCTTATCCTTGCGCTTCTTAGGAACATCTGAAGTTGGGAGACCAGAAGACACCATACCAACGAACTTAGGCCAAACTCCGAAATGCTTAAACAAAATCCTAGCGCTACGGTGTATGGTACGTGGGTTGAAAGAAGCACAGAGAACACAATCAGGGATGTCGTGCTCAAGGCCCAAACAAGTAAAACAATAGGAGTGAAAATCACGGTGCGGAATCTGCTTTCCACAGGCAAGAGTTATTAACTTTCTCTGACATTCGTTAACGCAAGAAAAGAGGGTCCCCAACAGGGTACTTATCTGAGGATGTCTTCAACTAAGCAGTCAGAATACAAAAAGAATGTACTCGGCCGACCGGCACTCATACAAAAAGCTTCTGCTTCGTGCTCCGTGGCAAGAAAGACTGAGGAAATGGAGTCAGCTGCCTCCTTTTGTACCTGACGTCAAGCCCATTCCGAGGGCAGCCGACGTCATATACCAAGGACTTTGGTATTCTGGCCGACTGCGGGCTATCGCAGACCAGATAACCCATTTTGTAAGGACAGCAACAGAGAAGCACGATGAACATCTACCTAAAATCCATTCACTCAGTTAATATATACGGTCACCAAACATCACATGACTCCATCAATTAACTAATTATACAATCCTTCGGGGATGAAAGCGCTTAACAGTACCTTGTTGTTTAACAAATAAGATTTAAATTGTCGTGGTTTCCATCATTTTTGTTTTTTTCGGTTATTAGTTTATTTTCATTTTGTTTAACCAGCAAGACAGCCAGAGTGGGAGAACAGCAGACAGTTTACAAGATTCCATCTGTAACAGTTCATAATACTTCTTTTAGATGTCAGACCCAGGAGCAATCCCATTTAAAATGCCCCATCATGCGAACTACCATGTTTCCAAAAGACAATTCCTCAAAAGGAATCGGGACTCTTGGAATCCTCTTCCTTTAAACCATAGTCTAGGAGTGAAGTGATTTGGAAGGAATAAGCAAAGGATTCTTCGCCCAACTCCAACTCCTCATCTGAGGAACTAGATTCCCTAGTTCTTCTAGACCCCTTCTTTGGGGTAGAAGACCACTGAGAAGCAGGACCAGATAATCCCTGAGTAGGCTTTAAAGCCATCAAAGCACTTAATCCATGGGTAAAATGCTGCCACTTTTTATGAGGATCTTTAGCAATGGGTGGTAAATGTTTAAGTTTTCTGCCTTTATTTTTTTTTTAAATGGGACCTTCAGCTTTGAGGCAGAGTCATGCCTAGACTCTAAGGTTAGCAGGAACCTGGTCTCTGATTAGGATTTGGGGAAATCTCCTAGGCCATTTGGAAATGATCAGCCATGGTTTTCCTCTCAATGTTTGTGGTAGACATTTGCACAGCCTCAGAGGACATTAGAGAAGCAGACTCCATACTGACCTCCAACAGGGTTGTAGCACAGGGAACTGGTGTCGGTACCGCATGGTTTCGGGGTCATCCACCTCAAGGCTGGTGAAGGCTGGACAATCGCAGCATTAGACCAAGACTTTTTGGTTTTCTTTTTAATAGATGACTGTACCTCGGGGAGGGTGGATTTAGCTATGGTACCCTGGATCAAAAGCTTATGATGATGGTTCTCTCAAGAAGATGGGCAATGAAGATAGACAGCTATAAAGAGCTTTCAGAACAAAAGCCTGACAAACGGTACACTGGGTATGATTCTGCATAGCATCTAATCAAACAGGTGTCTCATGTCAGTCTTTATGGGAAATCTACCTCCCACACTCACATTTTCCCTTCCTGGAGGACATGAACTCCCAGTAAACACAGAAAAGAAAAAGAAATGAAGGGACCCCAGTGGGGCACTTCTCTGTAAATGGCCCGATTGCAGCCAGCTCGGCAAAAGGCATTCAGACTGGCAGAAAAATTCTGAGCATTGAATATGCGTGTCACCTTTATGCCCTACACCGGAGCAGGGAACACAGAACTGATGCAAGATGCTGGGAGGATGTAAAGGCCATGGTATACTGGCCAGATGATGGGCTATCCTCGGCAGGAGATCTCATATGTAATGAATCCTGCAACAGTAATAAGGAAGGACATCTCTTAAGTATACATACACAATTGTACTAGGTTCATCACTGATGTAGCAGCCTAAGCTATATGGGCCAAACACCAAAGCTTAGAATGAAAGGTAGACTGAAGGATCAGAGTCGAGGAGCCCTTGGATCACAGTCTTAGGAAAAACTGCTCTAGACCTAGAGGAACGATCCAGCTTATAGTACTTGTCAAGTGTGAGCACAGATCATCAAGTTGCTGCAGCTTGAATAGTTCTGAGCCCTCCACTTTCTAAGAAGTCACAGAAGAAGTCAAAGCCCTTGGAATGTGGGCCCTAATTTTTCCTGGAAGTGTCTTTTTTATGGTGTGAAAAAAAAAAAAAAAAAAAACAGCAGTATGAGAACAAATAGTCCACTTTGACACTGATGGTTCCCTGTGAAAGAAAAAGAAAAAAGGGACAAACAGATAATAAGAATTACTGAAGGATTTTGTCCTGTCAATGAAATATCTGAGTTGTCTGTGGACATCCAGAGTGTGTAGAATTTTTTTCTCATTTACGTTTGTTCTGGAAAGAAAACTGGAAAATGAATAGCCTGGTTCAATGTAAATTCTGAAACCACTTCAGGCATAAAAGGAAGGATACTTTCTTAAACATACCCCGTTTTTTGTGAAAGATGGGATATGGATGAATCGGCATTAAGAGCTTTACCATCCATATACCCTTCTTGCAGAAGTTAGAGCAATGAGTAAAACTGTTTTCCAAGAAAAGAACTTCAAATCAGTCTCACGGACAGGCTCAAATGGAAAAATGTGAAAGTTTCTCCAGTACAAAATTATATAACACCACTTTCAAAAACTATTTAGCTTAAGTTAAGGTATAAAGGGGCAGCCACAGCAGAGATGGCTGAAAGGTTACTCTTGACAAAGGGTTAAGAAAGGTCACAGAATAACTTTCATAAATACTGCAGAAAGTACAGCTGTGTAAAATCTTATAAGTTGATGTTCTTCTCTTTACTGTTGCAGTAATCCTGACATAGGGGATTCTCCAAAGGATAGCCCAACATCCAGCCAGTATGCTAAAGCCTTTAGAATTTACAGACTTGGTACATCACAAATATGCTCTTTGTGCAAGGTGTAGGCCATAAAGGTGATGCAAGGACATAGAAACCTCAGAAATGAAAAGACCCAAGAAAAATAGAATGTCCTCGGGGACCAGGAGGAACTTGCATCCAGAAAGAGGAAAAAGTAAGTATCCCTGGACAGGAAGGCAACAGAAATAGGGCAAAACAAAATGGGGGAAGAGGAAGCGAATATTGCAATAGTGAAGAGGAACATCTACTGTTATGATAAGATTTTCCACAACTGTACTATAGCCTTCCATTTCAAAGTTGCAGTATTTCTGATGTAAGGGAGAGTACAAAAGCTCTAGAGGAAACCTGGGAAGAGGAAGGCGCTGAACAGGCCTCTAGAAACCTATGCAGTATAGCTCTGGCAAAGCCAGCTTTTGTTCTGGAAAACAGCATCCAAAGTGTAATGCTTAGTGAAGGCATGGGCAAGTCCAAGTAGCAGCCTCAAGGATGGAATTGGTATCCAGTCCTTTGAAAAAGGCACCATAGGAAGCAACAGGAAGAAAGACCTTTACCATGAAAGGGCTAACAAAAATAAATGGCCTTAGAAATCCAGGAAGAGATGGCTTGTTTGGCAACAGCCAAACCTAAAGACCTGGGATGAAAGGAAACAAAGTTGCTTAGATTTACGAATAGCCTTAGTCTTTTTCAAATATCTGAGCTGCGTACGCAAATCCAATGTGTGAAAAGCCTTCTCACAAGCTGACTGCAGAGAAGGAAAAAAGAAGGGCAAACTTATAGACTGAAAAGTGAGACAACTCACTAATCACCTTGGGCATAAAAGGATTAGTACGAAGAGACACCCTGTCCCTGTAAAAAACTAAAAAAAAAAAAAAGAGGAACAGCCATAAGAGTCTGAAATTCAGCTACTCTCTTAGCTGAAGTAAGGGCCAAAGGAAGAACAGTCTTGTAAGTACAACATTGCAAGGAAGCTGAAGCTGGAGGCTCGAAAGGAGCTCGAGTCAAATTTTCAGGAACAAAACTGAGATCCCAAGAAAGTGGCATAGGCTTCCTGGGAGGACTGATATGAAGGATACCTTTAAGAAATTGCCTGATCTCAAACCTAGAGGCTAGAGGAGGAGTCAAGGGCACACAAGCTGAAATAATGGAGAAGTGAGCTTTGACAGAAGAATATGCTAACCCACCATGGAGAAGTTCACATAAAATACGACAAAGTACAATTGTGTACACTTACCATAAATGCAGATGTTAGAGTGTATTCATTGTTGCAGTCATTACATTTGGGATATCTGCTTGCAGTAGCCCTCCGTCAGCCTGATTATCAAAGTCTTGGGTCTTGCATCGGTTGCTGTCTCATCTTCCATGACACAGGGTAGTCAGGGGGTATAAAGCATGCAGCTGACGCCATTACATCAGTTTTTCTTGCCCCAGATGTCAGGTGTTCCCCATAATGGGAAGCAATTACATATAGATATATATGTATATGTATATATATATATATATATATATATATATCTATATGTATATATATATATATATATATATATAGATATATATATATATATATATATAGATATATATAGATATATATATAGATATATATATAGATATATACACACACATACAAGGTTATACCTCCAACAAAAAAGGAAGTACACCAAACAGCTTTTAAGTATAATAAAGGAGAACAGAGGTATAGCCAAAAGAAGTCAGGGGGTTAGAGGGAGGGTAACCAGGACTGCAACAGTGAATACACTTGAACATCTACATTTATGGCAAGTGTACACAAGTGTACTATGTTCTTCGTGTTTCACAGTTGCAGTCATTACATTTGGGTAGATTCCCAAAGGTAAGAATGGGAGGAGAAATTCAGATCGCATTAGGACCAGCTATAAGGCCCTGCAAGACTGCAATGGCAAAGCCAGCTCTGGATTTAGAGAAAATTGGCAAATGGTAATGCTTGGTGAAAGTATGCACAGAACTCCAGCTAGCAGCTTCTAGGATGTCTCTGGTAGGGACACCTCGGAGAAAGGCTGTAGTGGTAGATGCAGCCGTGGTTGAATGGGGTCTAATCCCTTGTGGGATAGGTTTTCCATGGTGCTTATAGCAGAAATTAATACAATGGCCTATCCATTTAGAAATGGTTTGCTTTGAAATAGCCTTCCCCTCTGCCCCTGCAGCAAATGCCACCAAGCAGTTGTTCAGATTTCCTTTGAGGTTCAGTCCTGTCCAAGTAAAACCTAAGTTGTCTGTGCACATCTAAGGAGTGCAGTATCTGTTCCCTTTTGTTCTGTGGATTAGAAAAGGTTGGCAAATGAATGGACTGAATAAGAGCCACACTGGATACCACCTTGGGCATGAAAGAGGGATTGGTCCTGAGGGACACCCTGTCCGCATGAAAGATGATGAAAGGCTCCACTGTCATAAGGGCCTGTAATTCAGATACCCTTCTTGCTGAAGTGATTGCTATAAGGAAAGCTGTTTTCCAAGACAGGAATTTTAAGTTGCAGCTGGCTCAAAAGGAGGAAGACTGAGGTTTTCCAATACAAAGTTAAGGTCCTAGGCTGGATTTGGTACCCTCCTGGGTGGTCTTAAGTTTTTGGCCCCTCTGAGTAACTGCTTGAGCAGTGGATGAGAAAAGAGGGGTGGTTCTGTGTTGTAATGAGCTGAAATGGCTGAGGCATGAATTTTGATGGAGGAAAAGGTCTCAGTTAAGTATTGAAGAAACTGAGGTAAATTGTGCGCTACTGTGGCCATCCCTTGAGTTTGGTTCCAGGCACATAATCTTTTCCATTTTTCAGCATAAGAATTTCTAGTACTAGGCCTCCTTGCCTACAAATGACATCAACACTTGTTTACAGAGGGATGGTAACAGAGAGATTAGATAATTAGCCAGGCTGCCAGGTTCATAGATTAGTTCATAGATTAGTACTAGGCTAACTACCCTTGTGAGCCATTTTAAACCTAGCCAATTATCCCTTGTGAGACTCAAATCTTGCACCTTGTGTTTGTAAGGCAAACACCTGAACCGTTAGGCCACCCTCCCAACCCCTACGGTTTGAAGCTGGGGGTGTAGAATGTGGCTCTCCTGCTGAGACAGCAGGGTAGGGGTCTGAGGCAAGTGCCATGGGGCCAGCTGTGACGCACTGCACAAGAGGGGGTACCAGTGTTGGCGTGGCCAGTCTGGTGCAATCAATATCATCCTTGGTTTGTCCTGTTTGATCTTTAGTAGTACTTTGGAGAGGAGAGGCAGAGGAGAAAAGGCATAAGCTGATAGATTTTTCCAGCTGAAGGACAGAGCATCCACTTTCCAAGCTTGTTTGTGAGGAGTCCCTGTGCAGAATTTGTCCAATTGGTAGTTCTGGGGGGAGGCAATCAGGTCTATATCTGGGCTCCCCCATTTGTTGATCAACATTTTGAAAGTCTGTGGTTCCAGTTTCCACTCGTGTGGGTCCATGACATTTCTGCTTAGTTCGTCTGCCAGTGTATTTAGCTTTCCTGGCAGGAATTGAGCCTGCAGACGCACTAGGTAGCTGAAGGCTGTGTTCCACAGAGCCATGGCTAGTCTGCAGAGCGGGTAAGAATGGGTACCCCCCTGCTTGTTTATGTACCACAATAACAGTGGTGTTTGTCAGTCTTTACCATCAATTGTCCTGGAAGAATGTGGTCCTTGAAGACTGTCAGAGCATTCTGTACAGCTAACATTCTTTTTGATTGATATGCAGGTGCATTTGACTTGGGTTCCATTTGCCCTGAATGCACTTCCCTGCCAGGTGAGCCCCTCATGCAGAGTCTGATGTGTCTGTTAGGGTTTGGGGGGTACAGTGAATGGTAGGCCTCTGCCCACCAAAGGAATTCTAACCATAGGCAAGGTATGACAGGAATCATTGCTTCTAGATCCGGAGAATGTTGACACCATAGGCTTTTTAGATACCATTGTAGTTTCCTCGTATGCAGTCTTGCGTATGGAATTAGTAGAATGCATGAGGCCATGAACCCCAAGGCTTGCAATATTTGCCTTGCAGCTAAGTTGTCAAACAGTTTTCCTCAAGCCAGAGAAACAAATTCATCTGGGAAGTTGTGTTCAAGCTTGCTCCCAGGAATATAATTTGTTGGCAGGGTACCAGATGTGATTTATTTTTGTTTATGGTGTACCCCAGACAAGTTAACACCTTTTGTACAAATGCTAGATGATTCAGAAGCATGTCCTGGCTTTCTGCCTGAATTAGACAATTGTCCAGGTATGGGTAAATTTGAAAATTTCTTTGCCTGCAAAATGCAATGACTGGAGCTAGGCACTTTGTGAATACCCTGGGCGCAGTAGATAAGCCAAAGGGCAGTGCAGAGAACTGATACTGCATGCAGCCTGCTTTGAAGTGTAGGTATTTTCTGCAAGATTCCCTGATTGGGATGTGCAGGTAGGCTTCCTTTAAATCCAGTGTTGCCAACCAGGCATCCTTGCCTATCATGGGAAGTAACTGGTGAAGAGTTAGCATCTTGAATTTTGGAATCACCAAAAAGGTGTTTAGGATAGACAGGTCCAGGATAGGACACCATGAGTTGTCTTTTCTGGGTACCAGGAAAAGTCTTGAGTAGAAACCTTGTCCCTTTTCCTCTTCTGGTACAGTCTAAATAGCCTTTAATCTTAAGAGAAGAAGTACTTGCTTTTGAGCCTCTGCCCACTGATTTGGAGGTAGATCTGGGCAACCGTTTGGGGTTGGTAACGTGTGGAAGTGAAATCTGTATCCTTGGGAAACTATGTTTAAAACCCATTTGTCCTGGGTAATGAGTTCCCAATTTTTTGCTTGCAGAGCAATCTTTCCCCCCTAAAGGAGCAGTCAGTTGAGAAGTGCTTGGAAGTTTCAAAGTTAAGTTACTGAGACAGCTTACCATAGAGGGGAGTCTTACTACTTCCTGATTTGGAAGTGGGAGCCCCCCACTGCTTAGACCTGCACATACCCTGGGACTGATACCTGGGTGTTCTGCTGGTTCTGGATTTGAACTGAGAAGGCCTGGAAGAGGCAGGAAAGGACCAATTTTTTGAGGGCCAATACCTACTAAATCTAGGAGGCTGCACTTGTAAGAAATCTTTACCATTTTGCATAGATTTAGCTTTTTCCTCCATCTTTTCAAGAACTTCTTCTGCTTTGTCACCAAACAGGCGGTCCTGATTTAAGGGAGCATCCAGCAATTTAGTTTTAACATGATCTGGCAAAGATTGCTCCTTAAGCCAAGCATGCCTCCTAAGTACAGACCCGGTGACAGCAGCCCTGCAAGATGCCTCTAGTGAATCAAAACCACATTGCAAAGTATGTTTTCCAACCTGTTCAGCAGAATGCATTAAATCCTGTAAATCCTTATTTTCAGCACAATCAGGAATCAACATCATTTTCTGTTTAAGCAATCCAATAATATGCCGCTGATACTTTAACATATGAAACTGGCAATTTAAGGCCCTGATGGCCAAGGTTGCAGCGGTGTATACCTTCTTACCCATCTATCCAGGGCCCTGGAATCTCTATCAGAGAGGGTAGGATTTTTGGCAGTAGTAGCCTTAATGCCCTTGGGTCTCTGTGAAGTGGTCTCAGGATCCCGCAGTAGGATTTTTAAAAAGGAACTTGTGAAAATCAGGAACCCTGTAATATCTGTCAGGTTTTTTGGGAGCAGGAGGTAGAGAGTCCGGGTCCAAGCTAGATTCCAAAAAGGCATCGTCAATAATGTCCAGAACAGAAGGGATAGCTAAAGGCCTGTGTTGGGGCAGGAGTAAGAAATCTCCAAGCCTCTTTTTAGAATCAGAGTAATCCTGGCTTTCCCAGTGAAACTGCTCCCTAAGAGTATGCAAGGTTTCACCAAAAGAAAAATCCTCTGGGGGAGAAGCAGAGGGAATAGAGTCCTCTGCATCAGAATCCTCATAGGGAGATAAGGGTAAATCCTGGTCAAAGGAGATAGAAATTTCAGAATCCTGGTCAGAAGTATCATAAGCAATTTCATTCCTAGATATCAGAGGGGGAAGGTTGGCTTCCCCTGATTAAAGTAATAAGGTCTTCAGCCATTCTTATTTGCTTTTTAGGCATACAGGCCTGACCAAGCGGTCTGGCCGTCTGTTTCCTAGGCAAGGTTCAAGCTTTAGGCTTAGAAGAAGATGGTGTTGGTTTAATATGCAAGTCAGTAGGCCTGAATACACCTTCAGAAGCCGGTGCCTGCACAGCGGCTCCGGATCAATCCAGGGTAGAAACATCCGCAGGTTCCACAGTTGAAGCATCTCGCAGCATATCAGACTCAGAATGGGTCGCTGTAGAGGCCTGCGAATCTGAAGTAGTGGGTATCAGGGGCTGCGAAAGCGCCTCACTGAGTACTGGCGAACTGGCAACTAGCTTAGGAGAAGCGTCGTCGGCAGCTTTGGACTTAGGCGGCCTGTCTCTGTCTTTATATTTATGTTTTTTCAGAATGTTGGTAGTCAGGTGGCTTACCGAAGACATATCTGGATAATTGAACCTAGTACCAAAATATTTAGAAGCGAATGTGTACAGACTACAAACAGTTTGTGGTTTAAATAAGACACAAAACTGACAGCGAGGTACGTCGTGGTCAGGGCCTAGGCAAGGAATACAGTACGAATGAAAATCTTTATGAGGCATTTGCTTTCCACAAGAAAAACAATTATTAACTTTTACTGACATCAGTTTAGAGCAAGAAAAAGTTTCCCCAATGGGGTACTTGGCTTTAGTTGAAGACTTTGGTTCTGAAACTCAAAAACGAAAATTTCAGGAATCACCTGACAGGCACTTGCGAACTGCTTCTGCTTCGGGCACCGCACGGCAAGAAAGACTGATGTAATGGCGTAGGCTGCATGCTTTAACCCCTGACTACCTGACGTCACGGAAGATGACAGCAACAGACACAGGACCCAAGACTTTGATAATCAGGCCGACTGAGGGCTACTGCAAGCAGATAACCCAAATGTAATGACTGCAACAGTGAAACACTAAGAACATCTAGGGGGATCCCTACTGAAAAGGGACCCTGGTTATGTGAGAGGCATCAGACAAAATCTGTTCCATTTAGATAAATATGATTTCCTGGTAGTGGGTTTCCTGGCCTCCGGCAGACCCCAAAGCACATCTATCACCCACAGCGTCAATCAAACAGCGTACAAGTGAAGATGAATAAAAGACAAAATACCCCTTGTCTTATATGAGAAGATCCATCGAGTGAAATAACTTGTGATTGCCCCAGCTAAAAGAAAAAGAACGGTGAAAGTACAGTTGAGTACACTTACCATAAATGTAGATGTTAGAGTGTATTCACTGTTGCAGTCCTAACAAATGGGTTATCCAGCTCCCGGTAGCCCTCAGTCGGCCAGAATACCAAAGGTAAGTAAAAATGCCGTCGGATGTAAAGGACGTCAGGGTGTCCAATACAAAAGGAGGCAGCCGATGTCACTTCCTCAGTGTTTCTTGCCATAACAATCAGAAGCCCCCAGAAAAAAGGCTAAGCCACATGTCAAATTGGCAAATAATATCTAATTCAGCCTGTACTTCAGGAAAAAAGAATAGGACAGGGTCAAGAAGGGGGAAGGAGGGAGTGAAACCAGGACTGCAACAGTGAATACACTAACATCTACATTTATGGTAAGTGTACACAACTGTACTATGTTCATCGTGTTTCATTGCTGCAGTCCTAACAAATGGGTTGCTTACCAAAGCCCAGTGGAAAGTGAGGAGGAACCAACAGAATCAAGGGTTGGAGATAATGCCCTGCAACACGGCAGTGGCAAACCCTGCCCTGGCTCTGGAAAACAGAGGTAAATTATAATGTTTCATGAAAGTGTGAACAGAAGACCATGTGGCAGCCTCCAAAATATCTTTTGTAGGGACACCCCTTAAAAAGGCTACAGAAGTGGAAGCTGCTCTAGTTGAGTAGGTCCTAACCCCTTCAGGAGGAACCTTGCCATGAAAGGAATAACAAAAGTTGATGCAATGTGCAATCCACTTGGAAATGGTCTGCTTAGAATAGCTGGGACAGGCTTGCCAAGTCCTTGAAGTAAACTGAAAGAGTTGTCTGCTTCTCCTGGGTGAGATGCATCATCTGGGTGGCTGTGTTCAGACTCACTCCCAGGAATGTTATCTCCTTGGATGGTACCATTTTTGATTTTTCCTTGTTGAGAGTATAACCCAGGGAAGAGAGAAGAGTCTCTACGAATTCCAGATCCTTTAGTAGCTGCTCCTGAGAACTTGCTTGAATCTGACAGTTGTCCAAGTATGGGTAAATCTGAATTTTCTTCTGCCTGCAAAAAGCAATGACTGGGGCCAGGCACTTCGTGAAAACTCTGGGAGCAGCAGATAATCCAAAGGGCAGCACAGAGAATTGATAATGTTGCTTGCCTACTCTGAAACGAAGATACTGTCTGCAACTTTGCCTAATAGGGATGTGCAGATAAGCCCCTTTGAGATCCAAGGTTACCAGCCAGGAATCCTTTTCTAGCATTGGTAGCAACTGATGCAGAGTTAGCATTTTGAACTTTGGAATCACTAGAAAAGAGTTCAGAATGGAAAGATCTAGGATAGGACGCCAGGTGCCTTCTTTTTTTGGAACTAGAAAAAGCCTGGAATAAAAGCCCTGGCCTACCTGCTGAGCAGGAACTGCCTTTATTGCTCCCAGATGAAACAAAGACAAAATTTGTTTTTCTACTTCTGCCTTTTGGTTTGGAGGAACATCTGGGAATCCCTTGGGAGCTGGAAAGGTGCTGAAAGAAAACCTGTGCCCTAGGGACACCATTCTGAGCACCCATTTGTCGTTTGTGATAGAGGCCCAGACATCTGAAAAAGGGGCCAACTTTCCCCCTAAAGGACTCTCCAGGCAAGCAAGAACAGGCAGAAGTTGTAAAAGGTCATTGAGAGTGCTCTGTTTGAGATGCAGGCTTAGAGCTTCCTGCCTTAGAAGTGGAAGCCTGCCACCGCCTAGACCTTTGAGAGGTAGCTGTCTGCTCCCTAGAAGATTTGTAACCCCTAGCCCTGGAACGGTTCTGTCTGCCGGTATCAGGAAAAGTCCAACTCTTGGAAGGGTAATTCCTGCTACAGCGAGGGGACTGAACTTGCAGAAAATCTAACAGTTTGCATGGACTTGGCCTTATCCTCTATCTTCTTAAGCACCTCCTCAGCTTTGCTGCCAAAAAAAATTGTCTTTATGCAAAGGTACATCCCAAAGCTTAGCCTTGGCATGTTCTGGAAGAGGCTGTTCTCTGACCAAGCATGCCTTCTAATAATAGATCCAGCAGCTGTAGCCCTACTGGAGGCCTCAATGATGTCAAAACCACAATGTAAGGAATGCTTATTGACCAGAGTGGCTGAATTTAACAAATCCTGCATGTCTTTACTCTTGGCCAAAAGATGTACACTTGCAATCTTAGACTTAATAGCCTCCAAGGTGTGCTGTTGGTACTTCAGCATATGAAAAAGGCAACTGGTAGCCCTAATAGCCAGGGTGGCAGAGGTATAAACTTTCTTGCCCCACCTATCAAAATTCCTAGATTCCCTGTCCAAAGGAACAGGATTCCAGGTAACAGTGGCCTTAACTCCTTTAGGGCACTGAGAAATAACCTCTGGATCCACCAACAGGTTCCTGAAAAGAAACAGATGAGAATCAGGGACTCTGTAGTACCTGTCAGGTTTCCTGGGAGCAGGAGGGACTGAGTTTGGAGACAAGGAATTTTCCAGAAAAACATCAACTTCCAACACAGGGGGAATAGCCAGAGGCTTATGCTGAGGTAGATCCAAAAACTCCCTAACCCGTTTCTTAGATTGGGGATAATCCTGGCTTTCCCATTTAAAATGTTCTCCAAGGGCATTTAAAGTGTCACCAAAAGAGAAATCCTCTGGAGGAGAGGCCGAAGGGATGGACTCTTCTGCATCTGAATCCTTACAGGGAGCAAAAGCCTGAGAAAATTCCTCTTCAACAGCAGAAATGCTGGAAGAATCCGACCCAGAACAGGACAAAACCTCAGGAGAACATCCCTACTCCTTTTAGGAGGATGCATCTGAGAACCCCTAAGAAGAGAGTTAACAAATTATTAGCCATTTTGACCATTTGGGATTGAGGGGAACCAGAAGGAACTGGAGCCTGCCTTTTCACAGGCTTACCTGCCAGCCTGAAGGACTCGGGAGGCCTGGCAACCACCGAAGGAACAGCAGGAGTGGAAGAAAGAAGTTTGCTGTCGGAGCGTAAAGCTGAGGCATCTGACCCCAGAGTCAGCTTAGCTGTACCTGCCCCAGCAGAAGAGGCGACAGGTCAGAAGACAAACTGGAGGCCGAAGGCCTAGGGGGCTCTGACTCAATCAAGGCCTGCAGTTGTACATCTGCGGACTGCAAGGACTGCAAAAGTGGCTCACTGGCTCCCACATGACTGACGACCAACTTAACCTCATCCGAGGACTTAGTTTTCTGAGGCCTGTCTCGGACCTTGCCCTTGCGCTTTTTCAGAATATCCGAACCGGTGGACGCCATACCAACAAACTTAGGCCAAACTCCGAAATGTTTAGCCAAAATTTTAGCCTGACGACGGATAGTAAGTGGATTAAAGGAGGCACAAAGATTACAATTAGGAACGTTGTGATAGGAATGAAAATCTCTATGGGGAATCTGCTTTCCACAGGTAAGGCAATTATTAACTTTTTCTGACATTCGTTAAGGCAAGAAAAGAGGATCCCCAATGGGGTACTTAGCTATAATAGACTTCAACTCTTTGTAGTTGGAAACAAACCAAGGTAAACTGCCAACCGTCACTTGTGCATGAAAAGCTTCTGCTTCGGGCTCCATGGCAAGGAAAACTGAGGAAGTGACATCGGCTGCTGCCTTTTGTATAGGACGCCCTGAGGTCCTTTACAACAGACGGCAACCAACGTCATTTTTACTTACCTTTGGTATTCTGGTCGACTGAGGGCTACCAGGAGCTGGACAACCCATTTGTTAGGACTGCAACAGTGAAACACAAACATCCAATGCTGACTGGGCCAAAACAAAAGTCACCAGCAAGATTCCAGGTAAGTCTAGCTTGATCTTGTGCAGGACCCTTTAAATTAGGGGAAGGGGAGGAAAAACGTAGAGAAACCATCCCCTTCCAAGGAAAAGACAGGGCATCCACCTTCCAAGCCAGGACTTGGGAGTTCTGGAAGAGAACAGAGGAAGCTGTATGTTCAAAGGGGAGGCAGAAAAGATCTATTTGAGGAATACCCCACCGATGGACAATGTGCCGCAATACATCTCTATGAAGCATCCATTCGTGAGCCTGTGTGTTGCTCAAAGAGTGCCACTATATTCTGCTTTGAAGGAATGCAGACAGCCTGAAGAGTCACTTGATACTGGATAGCTACACCTCAGACCTGAACAGAGAGCATCCAGAGAAGGTTTGATTGTGCCATCCACATGTTTGTTTACATACCACATCACTGTAGTATGGTCTGTGAAAACCTTGAGGAGCCCTGGAAGAAAGAGGGAATTAAAAGTCAAAAACTAAAAGGACAGCTCTCATCTCTGATGTTGATGTGATCTGCCTCTGATAGGGGAGGCCAGAGACTCTGGACCCTGGGAGAACCAAAGGAGGCTCTCCACCCCCAACTGAAACATCTGAAAAGACCTCTTGAGATGGGACTGGTGAGGTTGGAAGGCAAGCCCTGGTTTGAGAGAAGTTGATAAATCCATCACTGAAGCTCAAGTCTGAGATGGGGAAAACTAGAACTAGGAAATCCAGTGGATGACCATGTTGAAGCCACACTGACTTGAGTTATACTGGAGTTCTCTCATATGCAGCCTGACCAGAAGCAGCATAGGAATGGGGGAGGCCGTAAACCCGAGAATCCTGAGAAAATCCTTGGCTATGACTGAAGCCAAAGGAAGGGATTGGAGAAAAACAGCAATCAGAGAAACAAGGTGTGTGGAGGCAGGGATGCCAGCATGGAAATGGTCTGCATCCTGCAACCAAGAAAAACATGATCCTGAGAGGGAACCAAGGCTGATTTTTTAAAGTTTATGGTAAATCCCAGACTTTGTAACTGGCTAACAGTAGAATGAAGGTCCTGAAGAACCACCTTGAGGGATGAAGCCTGGATGAACAGGTCATGTACATACAGAAAGATCTGAACCCCTCTCATCTTTCAGAAAACAGCATTTGATGAATACCCTTGGAGCAGTAGAGAGGCCAGAGGGAAAAGCAGATAACTGAAAATTCAAGGAAGAAACAAGAGAAATGCAAAAACTTCCTGAAAAGGGGATGGATAGGGATGTGAAGGTAGGCATCCTTGAGATACAGAGATACTGGAGGGAAGAACAAGGTTTGAAGGGACAATATCAGAAGGGAAGTGCCCTTTATAAAGGGATTGAGCTGAGAAAGACCAGAGTGAGTCTCCAGGTGCTTACGCTTCTGGGGATAGGAACATCCTGGAATAAAAACCCTTCCTTTCCTGGGTAGGGGACACAATTTGAATGGGGCCATGGGCCAGAAGAGCCTGAAGCACTTCTGGAAATAAAGAAAGCTGTGCCTATGGAGGTTGTGGAACACTCTGAAAGGGGGAAGGGGTTCCCACACACCATGAAATATCCCTGGCAGATGATGGACATCCCATGGCTCTACTGTCCTTGTCTAAAGGAAGTAGTTTAGTAGAAAGCAAAAGCTTAGAAGGTTTGTCACAGACACTTGTACAGAAATTCATAATCAGGCACCTTGTAACATCTGTCAGGTTTCCTAGGGGCTGGACGCTGAGAATCAGGGGCAACAGAGGCTGCTGAAAAGGTATCTAACAGGGCAGCCAGGACTGGAGGAACAGCAGAGGGTTTGGGAGGTTCCATCTCGAGGAGTTCATAGACACCTTTTGTGCACATCAGAAACCTCCCACTTGAAATATTCGATCATAAGAGAAAAAGTATCCCCAAAACAGTTCTTCTAAGGGAGAATCTGGACTAAAAGAATCCTCTTCCTCAAACCCATAATCCAAAGGAGAAGGGATCTGAGAAGAGAATACCAAATGCTTCTCCAGAATCAAAATCCTTATCAGAGGAGTCTATAACACCAAAAGTGCATATGTGCAACTACATAAAAGTTTGACACACAATGCACGAAACCTGAAAATAGTGAACGGCCACGTAATTAAATTTTTCCCTAGGGAAAAAAAATATGTGGCCGTTCGCTAAAAAAATAATTTAACACCATAAACAGGTGGGGGGCTCTGTCCCCCACACTCCCTAACTAAACATACCAACTCTGAGATCACACTATAGGGTAGGAAAGGGCAACTCCGTGAAATTGGCCAACTATCTCCTTGCCCTATGACATTCGATGAATGTGTCGCTGTTTCCGTATTCGCTCAGAAGCATTTTTGTGCTTCTAATATAGACCCTTATCAGAGGACTCTTGTTCCCTGGGCCACTTATGGGGAGTAGATGACCAGGGAGGAGCAGGCACAGAGATTCTTTAAGGAGAATTCAAGACCATCAAAGCATTAAATAACTTGAGTAAAATTCTGGTATTCACATTGGGTATCTAACATAAGGGGAAGTATGTTTTTTTTTTTTTTTGGGGGGGGGGCGTTTATTTTAAGGGACATCTGCACAAAAAAAAAAACTGGGAGGTTTGGACCCCTACCAACACTATCAGTATACTAGGAATCTCCTTCCAAACCAGACTGCCTGGAATCCATCTCAGTTCTTAGGATATAATCAGCCATGGTTCCCCTTCAACATCTGCAGGAGACGTTTGTAAAGCCTCCAAGGACGTGCAAGAAGTCATATCCATGTCAGCCTCTGACAGGGTCGGCAGAGGAATCCTAATGCAACAATCGGGCACTCCTTCATGGTTTCACCAGCCTTGACAGGGCCTGGGAAGACAGCACAGCAGCCAAATCAGGCCAGAGTTTTTTGGCCTTTTTCTTGGCAAGCAGTTGGGACAGGAGGGCTCTGCCATAGCACCCTGTGCTAACAACGTTCGATGTTGGTTTTCTTGGTAACTAGACAAGGAGGAGAGACTACTACCTAGGATCTTAGGGAAAAATGCTTGGCAGATGGAGCAGTGTGTATAGTTGTGAGAAGCACCCAAACAGAAGACACATTGCTCGCCATGATCTTTATGGAAAATCTGCATCTCACATGGACGTTTCCCCTTTCTGGATGACAGAAAAACTCACAAAAAAACAGAAATAGAAGATCAGAAACCCTAATGGGGCATTTATTTGAAACACGGCTCAGTAACCAGCACAGACGAGCAGCATTCAGATCGATGTTCAGTGATGGCGTTTGGGCTGGTGTTGAAGTTCTGAGGTCCGTACGTCACCTTTATGCCCTACACCTTGCGTGGGAAGCATACATGTGACATAAGACATCTATAAATTCTAAAAGGCTTTGGCATATTGGCCGGACATTGGGTTACTCTTGGAAGGTGATCCCTTAATTCAGGAATATTGCAACAGTGATGCACAGAAGGACATCCAAAGGTACCAGAGCCTTAAAAGGATCTTGGTTCTAGGTCTGGCACCAAGCAGAAAATCTCTTCCACCTAGCTGTGAATGATTTTCTAGTAGCAAGTTTCTTTGCCTTCTTTAACACCTTCTGCACATCTTCATAAAAAAGGTATTAAAATACTACAATCAGGACAGAAAGTTGAAGAAATTGAAGGTCGTGGTGCATCAAACAACTCTTACTCTGTGCAAAACCAAGTTCCAGCTTTACTCTGTCGCATATCGACTACTCAGAGGCAATCTCTGCCTAACATACAAAGCTATGTCAAACCCAGAGCTGTTGGACATGCTCCACGTAAAGAAATCCCAATCCCTCCGAGCTACACACTCTAGGGACCTAAACCTTGTCACTACAATAAACAGAACATGCTGGAGGGATAGATTCCTATCTGAGACTTCCCATACTCTGGAACAAACTACCTATCTATATCAAACAAAGCTCCTCATTAGCACTCCAAGAAAAATCTTGATGACTGGATGGGAGATAGGAAATTCACCCCGGGGATCACTTCTGTGGCACTGCTAGACAGGGGCACAGGAAAATAATTTTCTTGGGTAGCAAAAGCCAGGGTACCATTTGGCTAGGCTTATATAGGCCCTAGGGCCAATAGCCTAGTACCTACCTATGAACCTACAAGATGAGCAAATTGCCTTTGGCCATTTTTAAAAGAAGGGAGTACCACTGCTGCCTGGGCCAAAAGGGGGTTATCACAATTATCTTCAGAATCCTTCGGAATCTTTAGAAGAACCCATTTGGTTCTGACAGAATGTAAGCAGCTTATAAGGATAGTGTGTGCTAAGCTGCTAGTTCCCAGGTTTCCCAGGTGACTTCAGTCTGCAATGGAGGGGGGATAGATCTTGCATCCACCCCTTGTGTACCATATCAGTGTGGTGGTAGTGTCTGTGATTACTAGTTTAGTACTACAAGTTCTGTAGTTTAAAGATGGTTTAGAGAGCTGACAGCATGTATTAGTGCCATCATTTCTCTGACATTTATGTGCCTCAAAATTTTCCTGCTGTTTCCATAGATCCTGGATTTTCACCCCTTTGGATACAGCACCCCAAGCAAAGTCTGAGGCATCTGTGATCACAGATTGAGCAGGGACTGAGTAGTATAATGGGAATCATGGGCTGAGACACAACCGACTGACACACCAAAGGATCTCCTTTTGACAAACCTAAGCACCAGGAACTGAAAAGACTAGAGGAGTGCTGGTGTTGGGTCCAAGCTGATTTGAGCAACCACTGAATTTTTCCTCATGTGAAGGTTGGTCAAAGGAATCATAATTGCAGAGGCCAAGAAACTGAGAATCCTTAGATGTTCCCTGGCTGAGTCTGTCTGGAAAAAAATCAGAAAATGTTTCTTATAAAATTCCACCCTGTCCTAAAGGAGGAGGATCATTATGAGGGACATACCTAGGAGACATTCTAAAGAAGATTTCTAAATGTTCACCTGAAATCCCAGACTGAGAAAGTTTCTTTACTCAAGCCAGATTTTTTGGCAACTTGTAAAAAAAAAAAAAAAAAAGTCATCTAAATATGGTAGTGTGTGTAAATTCTCTGCAATGGACTATTACAGGAGCCAGACACTTTGTAAACACTCTTGGAGCTGCTGACAACCCAAAACATAAAACAGAGAACTGAAAATGTAAACAAGACAGAAAAAAAATTAGTATATGAACCGGAAAAGGTGCAATCCACAGTTACTTAAAAAAAATGAAGTGTGGAATAAGAGATGGTAAAGTTTAGAGAGACCACATTTTAAAATTTGTGATTTATTGTGAAGGTTTAGAAAATAAAGGTCTTGGGCAAGTTTCCCAGGTTACCTCTTTCTTTAGAGAGAGTCATGTACTTACCATAACTTAGAATCTGTGCTATCCAGTGTCATTATTCATCACGGATGGATCTTGGATAAGACCTCAGATCCGAGCTGGCAACTGAAAGGACAGATCCAGAGCTCAAGCTCTTCCCCTTCCCATAATCCCCTGCTAGCCCACAACCCTCAGATCGAGTTTGCTGGATAGAGTAAAAAGGGCAGTGTAGACTGTCTATAAAACTGAAAAACACCTAAAGGGAGACATCCCTCCGTATCTACCAAATCTCCAGAAGGAAGGGGAAGGAGGGTGGGAATGTGATGAATGACGACCTGGACAGAAGTTATAGTAAGTACATAACTATCTGATGCTATCCGTGTCATTACTGATCACAGATGGGTCAGAGTCCCCAGCTACTATGAACCCTGGGAAGGATATGCCAGAGCACAGAGGAACCAAAGGAAACCCTGCTCCTAGACACCAAACCCAACTAGACACTAAACCCAACTTATAATGCATAACAATGGAGTGGGGATTAGACCAAGTAGCTGCGGCGCAAATCTCATCCAAAGAAAGTTTTGCCAAGAAGGCAGAAGATGTGGCTACCAACCTAGTAGAGTGACCTTTAACTGGTCCAGAAAGACCCAGGTGCCTGCTTTCGTAAATGTGGGAAATACAGCTAGCGATCCAATGTGAAATAGGGACCTGGGAAACTGCTAAACCTTTCTTGGCCTGAGAGAAGGCAATAAAGAGCTGATCTGACTTCCAAAATTCTTCAGTTCTCTTAAGATAAAAACATAGTGCTCTATGGATGTCCAGACAATACATGTATTTCCCTTTATTAGAAAAAATGGGGAAGAACACATGAAGCTGAATAGATTGGTTAAGATTAGCCTCCAAGGCTACTTTAGGGACGAATGAAGGATTGGTCCTGACAGACACCCTAACCTTGTGAAACACCATGAAAGGGGGCTTAATGCTGAGGGCCTGCAACAGGGAGACCCTCATTGCCGAAGTAATAATCACCAAGGCGGCCATCTTCCAGGACAGGAATTTAAGATCACAAGTTCCTGCATGCTCGAAGGGCTTCCGAGTCAAAGACTGCAACACTTCTGTGAGATCCCATAGTGGGGATGCATCCTTGATAGGAGGCCTGAGGAGAAAGATCCCTTTGAGGAAGGCCTTGCACAGCCCGGAAGAAAAGTTTGGACTTTTGTTCAAATGGATGTTAGAGATGGATGCCAACTGGAGTTTGATCATAGAGAAACTGGCTCCTTGGTGAAAGAGAGAGGTCAAAAACAAAATGTCAGGAATAGAGTCTAAAAAGGGATCTAGACTGTGTTTAGCCCAAATAGAAAATCTCTTTAATTTACTGGAATATACCTTCTTGATAGCAGTTTTGAGATGCCAAGATAATAGGAAAGGATAACAGGAAATGGAGGAACCATGCGGTTAGACGAAGAGACTGGAGATTGGGAAGAGGAAGCCCCCCCCCAAGGGTGGGAAATGAAATCTGGGGCAGGCTCCAATACCCAGGGCAAATATTTCAGATAAGACCAAAGGAGGTAGAACCACACCTGACGAGGCCAAAAAGAGGGAGAGAGGATGGGAGGAGTCTTCAGGCGACCAACTTTCTGTAAGACTTTGGGAATGAGGGGAGTTGGGAGGCAAGCGTATAGAAGTCCCAACGGCCAATCATGCACCATGCATCCCTGAGCAACTCCCCCATTAGGGGGATCAGTGCAAAGTAGCTGCTGTATTTGTGGTTGTTTGGGGAGGCAAAAAGATCGCAGCAAGAAAGACCCCAATGGCGGATTCAGGGACCACTCCTGATGACTCAGAATTGATCTAAGTTTGTCGGCTAACACACTGGAAATGCCGGGAATTGCATTGCAAGAAAGCACCTGGAAGACATCATCCATTCCCACACACTCATGGCCTCGCTGCACATGGGATAAGACAGGGTTCCCCTCTGCTTGGTGATGTACCAGACCACTGCCATGTTGTCTGTTTGAACTGCTATAGTCCCGAGAGGGAGGTACTCCCGGAAGGCTTGCAACATTAGGACTGCTCATCTCCAGGACAATTATGTGCAATTTTGTCTCTATGGGGGACCATGTGGCTTGAACACTCCTTCCCCGAAAACACTACCCCAACAGGGAAGCATTCGTGGTCATCATGGCCTTGGGTTGGGGAAGACAGAACGGTCTGCCTAGAATGAGATCCTGAGTTTGGAGATGCCAAGCAAGGTGATGTCTACATGCCTAGGAGATTCTGATGGTCATGGACATTGCGTGATACTGAGTTGACCATTGCACTGCCAGAGTCAACTGTAGAACCCGCATGTGATATCTGGAGAGAGGCACTAACTGAACAGCCGCCATCAATCCTAAAGCTTGCAAGATTAAGTGGGCCGTGGGTGGGATGATCTAGATCCAGCAACTGATGGACCTGGTCCCGAATTATTTGAACTTTGTGTAGGGGAAGTGCTGCATCTCCGACGCCATGTCCAGAAGGACCCCAATAAACTCTAGGTTCTGACAGTGAGAAAGATAGGATTTAGGCAGGTTAACCATGACGACTAGATCCTGAAAGAGACTGAGGGTATAATCCTTTGGCCATAGCAAGTTGATGCCTTCTGGGTGGGCCATAAGGAGCCACTCATCCAGGCATGGGAAGACCTAAAAATCTTGCAGCTGGAGATGAGCTGCCACCATTGACATGGATTTGGTAAACACCTTGGGGGCTGTGGTGAGTCCAAAGGGCAGGGCTCTGAAATGAACGTGGCTGGCCCCTAGCCAAAAGTGCAGGTATCTCCTGGAGCATCTGTTGATTTTGATATGATGGTACACATCCTTGAGCTCCTCCAGGCATATCCAGTCATCCTTGTGCAGAAGAGACAGAATGGACTGAACAGTGACCATTCGGAACTTGGACTTCTTGACTGACAGGTTCAGTTCACTTAGGTCCAAGACAGAATGCAGGTCCCATCTTCTTGGGCAGCAAAAAGAAGTGAGAGTAAGTTCCGGACCCTCACTATCCTGTTGGGACCTCTTGGATGGCTCATTTTTGAAGAAGGTCTTGGACCTCGAGATGGGCTAACTCCCTTTGATGTGGTGGAACATCCAGGAGAGAACTCTGAACTGGAGGGAGCTGAAAAAATGGTATGAAGTAACCCCCTGAAATGATCTTTAAGAACCACTGATCTGATGTGATACTTGTCTAGGCTAGTGGGTGGAGGGAGAGACAGCTCGACTGCCTCTATGGCAGGACAGTCGGGCACCACTTCAGTGGTTCTGCGAATCCCCCTACCATCAAATCCACTACCCCGGCGGGAAGAGGAGGATTTCTGAGGATCATCCTGGAAGGAAGACTGAAACATGCGGAATTAAGTTTCTTACTACCCCACTGAATTTTGGAAAAGGATCATTGGGGTGCACAGAACTTGATCCTACACACACACACACACACACACACACACACACACACACACACACACACACACACACACACACACACACACACACACACACACAGTCTTTCCTTCTTGCTTGCTGCGAGTCAAAGTTTCTTTGCTGAAGTGACCAAACAAGATTGACCCTGCTGAAAGAGGCATTAGTGAAGCACACCTTAAAGGGTTCCGCAGCCCCACAAAGGCAAAGTCAGGCATGCCGTCTAATGGCAATGCTCATGCCCGCCATTCGAGAGGTGGCCTCCGCTGAACTGGAGATCAACCTCATCGAAGCATTAGCCAGGGATGTTAGATTGGACAGCTTCAGAGAGACCAACTTAAGAGTCTCCGGAGGCAGAAACTCGGAAAGAGAAGTGGCGAGTACCGATACCAAATCCCTTTGGATCCAGATGAAGTGTGCCATGTAATTGGTTGCAATCAGTCTAAATGTAGCTGAGGCAAACACATGCTTCCGAAACAGTCAATTGTCCGAGACTCCCTATTTGGGGGATGGACCATGGAGCTCTGTTCATCGAGCTCCTTTTTAGTAGCTGCAGCCACTACGATGGCATCGACAGGGACACCCTTACTCCAAAAGGTCTTATCCTTGGAGGGACTTAGAAACTTGCTAGCATTTTTAGGCACTGGTTCCACTGTGTCTGGCTCCTTCCATGCCCTGTCGGAGATGAGTTGCACAAGCTCGCCGTCAGGGGGAGACACCCAAGTAGAGGATGGGCCCATCCCATAGGCTTTCAAAAACACTGATTCCTCTGAAGACGGGGTGGGAGAAGACCAACTGCCTCTTTGCTTGATGATTTCGAGGACTTCCCTGAAGGACACTTCCTCAGACGGAAGTCTGGGAGACCTGTCTCTTTCCTTGAAATCCGTGTCCTCAGTGAGGGACTCTCTAGGGAAGTCCAAGAACCTCCTCTTGCACATTCTCTTCTGAGGAGGCTCCTTCAGAGTTGGCTCTGGAAGAGACAAGGACCCCAAAGGGGGTAATGCCCGTCTGAAGGTGCTCACAGAATGGCTGACCCTGGAAGGATGCCGACTTTGATGCCCAATGTTGAGAGGGATTGGGGAGGACCTAGAGCTAAACAAGAGGTAACTGCCCAGCCGGAAAAGGTACTCTCTATTGCCCAGAAGTTGACTGACAGGAGGAACCCCCCCCCCCGCGGGTGGAGACACCTGGGAAGAAAGGGGGGATACCAACACAGCACTGACATCTCCAGACAATTATCGGCCCCAAGCTATCCAGTACAGAGGCCCCCAGAGGAAGGGAATGTTCCAAAAACTCTAGGCCCAACCCCCCCCCCCCCCCGGGAACCAGCACCAACACTGTGGGGCCGAGGCACAGCCAGTTCCGAGTACAACTGAAAAGAGCCCGCCAAGGACCCTGACAGTGTGGTAAGGGAAGATACTTCAGACAACATCGGCCTCTCACAGGGACTGCTCTGATCCCGAGGATCCAAACCTGGATGGGTTAGATGAGGAGAGTGAAGCCCCGCGGATGGAGTGGATCCCCTTGGCGACTGAGC
Organism: Protopterus annectens; assembly: GCF_019279795.1. Classification (NCBI taxonomy): domain Eukaryota; kingdom Metazoa; phylum Chordata; order Ceratodontiformes; family Protopteridae; genus Protopterus; species Protopterus annectens. The sequence continues at coordinate 913,211,314 of NC_056746.1, read as the reverse complement.
AGGGGATAACAAGCCCAACTCAATTTGGGCCTTGAGAAAGCTCATCATCCTGGTCATGTCTGAGGGGAGCAAACTTTGAGGATTTAGAAGAAATAGAAGAATGTCCCGGCCTAGCTGAAGGCCTGTGGTCTCAGCAAACCAACTTGTGCACCTAGGATCTGAGCTTCTGGCCCTCGAGGGAGAAACATCAATAATGACTGGATCTGATAAAATAGTCGGATCCGAAGACCTAGGTGGATCTGAAGGAGTGATTGGCGCCGTAGATGGATCTGATGGGTGGGTTAGATCTAAAGACTGACTGTTGAGTCAGAGCCAAGGGCCTCAGAGACGCCAAGGTCTCGGATCTAACAGAAGGAGCCTTGGCTCTCAGGGAAGAAGAGAGCAGATCCAAAGCTAAAGAGGCTGAGCTCAGATCCAGGGAACTGCAATGCGAGAGCCTTGGCTTTTTGGAAGGCAAATCCCTAGAGGAAGATGACTTCCACTTGGGATCGGAGGGAGGCTTAAAAGGGGAACCGGAGACCAGAGGATCCCCTTTGGCAAGCCCCTTAAGCAGGAACATGTTTCTACATTCCAGGATAGCCCTGGGGTTGAATCCAGCACAAATATCACATTCAACCTCCAGTTGAGGCTCTCCCAGTCAATAAACACACTCCTTGTGCAAGCTGAAGTTAGGCATTTTCTGACCACATGAGGAGCATCTTTTAAACATTGTGCACTCACATTCACACAAAAACCTAACACCTGTACTTTACACTGAAGGGGAAGGGGTACAGAAGGGCAAAGAAACTTCCTGCGAAAAGGGGTAGCAGAGGGAGCTAAGAAACTACCCAAAGAACCAGGGGGGAAAAAGGGTGGGAACCCACGGGAGAGAGCTTAGAGAGAACTTGAAACCTGACTACACTAAGACTAAAAGAAGACAGGGGACAAAGGACGAAAACCCCAGAGAAGAGAGGAAAAAAATTCACTTAACCGTACCGAAGCTAGCTTGAGCTACAGGATGCACGTCCTTGAGAAAATAGTGGCAAACGGGATTTGATGGTTGTGGGTTAGCAAGGGATTATGGGAAGGGGAGGAGCGTGAGCTCTAGCTCCATCTTTTCAGTTGCTGACTCCTATCAGAGGTCAGATCCAAGACCCATCTGTGATCAATAATGACACTGATTGCATCAGATCACTAGAAAGATTCAATTAAAAAAAAACATCCCTGGTTGACTAAGGGAAATAGGTTTTAAACCCCAAAGATACAATTTGATCCTGAATAGGATGAAACAGGGAGGTTTGACTGGAAGTATGTACAGGAATCCCTTGAAAAGTAGGAGGGAATCCCCATTGGCATTTGCAGCCTCTTTGAATGCTTCCCAGAACCAAAATGTCTGAAGTTATCTGGTGTCCCAGGGGGAAGTGAAGACCCAGACTTTGAGAATGCTTTACTGGAATACAAGGGGGACAGATAGGAAAATAGGTTTAGGGTAGAGTCAATCTGAGTTTTTACGTTGTCCTTTGTTTTGGGAGAATTTTTCCTTCTTTCCTGAAGCTCTGGCCAGTGCCTTATGAAATTGTTTTCCTGTGCCTTGCTGGGACTGTTTATTCCTATAAAAGTAACCTAAATTGGAAGGAAAGTTTCTATTACATCTTGGCATGGAAAATTGAAAAATCTGGGTAAACCCATTATTTAATTTTCCCTTTTTATCAAATCTTTTAAGCAGCTCAGAAGACTGGACAAATGATCCCACTTTATTCAGAGAAGCATTCATATGGGATTTGTCAGAAATTATTACTGAGCTCGACTGAAGGTTTGAAAACAATCTGTGAGACTGGGAAACCTTAAAATTTATGAGAAGATTAAACACTTTCCTCAGGGCCAGATTCTCAGTCAAAGGAGTAAGACCTTCAGAAACTTCTTGCCTCTCATACTGAGAATGGGAATTGGAGAGAGAAGAAAATCTTTTTCTTTGAAAATTAGGAAAGACTCGGGATATATACAGACTAAAACTGCTTTAAAAAAAACCTTTAGCAAAACGCAGTCAATCTTCCTTGTCTGCCCTAGGCAATGGGGACATGTGAGAACAGTACATAATTTTTTGTCTCCTTTTCCTAGGAGGCTCTTCAACAATGCAGTACCTTGAAGAACGGTCCTTCCCCTGGGAATCAAGCTCCTCAGAGTGACTCCACAAAGGAAAAATGTCCGCTCATTCCTCTGATGCAGATGAGTGGTATTCTCTTGCCTGAAGAGGCCAGCCAAACACAGCTGCAGATGATGCGCCTGCTCTTGGTCCTTACTGGCTTCCACACTGTAGCACTAGAGAACAGAGAACGATTCAAGGAAAAAAATATGATTACAGTGGAGTCGCTCCCTGACAGCCATGGTGAAAAGGAAGGTGGAATCAAGAATGATGCCTTCTGTACAACTTTGCTCTTCTTGTGGACTGAGGAGAGAATGACCAACAAGGCAGGACGCAGGTCTATTACTCTATTGATAAAAATGTCAGACATGTGGCAGCACAGCTTTGGTATCCCACTCTTTCATCCAGACTAAAACGATAAGGTCTGAAATAAAATTTTTTAGCATCACCAAAAATACTAGCCCTAAACCCCAGCAGCAAATTAACTGGAAAGTTGAACTTCACCTCACAAAAATGATAAAAATGGAAGGCAGCCCACAACAGAGTATTTATCTGCGCAACTCTGAAGAAATGCTAGCCAACCATTGATCTCTTGAAACCATAGCAGATAGAGCTCTGACAGTAAGGGTGACAGAGGCACATGTATCTTATTTCTAAATTTAATTATAAATCTACAAACCCCCTCATTAAAGAGAGAGTTGCTAAACCTTAAAGCAGCTTAGACAGATGTCAGTAAGAAAACAGCAGGATTTGCTACAAAGCTCCTGTTCAAGTGCTGATAATGGTCTTGTAAGTTCTAAAATCTGCAGACTTCTTTGGTGCAAGTGGCCTACAACCCAGTTCTTTGGAAGAGTTTTAAAAAATACCTTCATATTCCTCAGCAACAGGGGAAAAAGCTAAAGGTTTAGGCTGCTCTATTCCAAACACCTTGTAATACCTTTCCTGTTTTGAAGTAAAATCTCCTTCCAACCTGACATTCCTCTACATCAAGTTAACAGTTTCCACTAAAGAAACATTTCTCAGGTGGTTGGCCTAAATAAAGAATTGTTGCTGTTGTGGCACGGCTTCAAGTAGAGTGGTGCTTGATTGTGTAGGCCAGAAATTACACTTCCTCAGTTGAGTCTCAGGACTTTGCTGGGGCAAGAGATCCTTTTCATCTTTCTTTAGGTGCCCACCCCCTAAAGTGGAGAGGGAAAATCCAAAAAGGAGTAATGCCCTCTGTAGTGCTGCTAGACAGTCCCGTGCAAACCTGTTACATTCAAGAGACAAAGGAACATTTGCATAGATCTAAGCAGCTGGCATCTAAAAATTAAGATGTCTGGGTCTTTGGAATCTGCAAGTTCAAAAGCCTAGAACAAAGGAAGACAGCATTCTGGCTGTAATATTGACAAGACCTCAATGGGTCTGGAAATCGTAGGCCTAATGCAGGGGAAGACTGTGCTGCCATGGTATCAGTCTTCAGTCACAAACTCTCTTAATGATATCCTTCTCAGGTCTTCAAGCTTTCTAAGCTTAAGTAGTTTTGGGGACTCCCTGAACTATTTTCTTGGTTTCATAAAGGACTTCATGATACTGGATGTCTCTCCTGTTGAGGGAAGAACACATCCCTTGATCCAATGCAACTAATCGTAATAAGCTTCAAAAGCGCTGATATTTCTAGCCAGTCTCAGTAATATTTTTTTTCTGCGAGAGGCATTACAACTAGTTACATCACACTTTTTATCCAAGCAAAAAATAAGCTATAGAAGATGGCATTTGGGAGACTCACTCTCTCACAAACACACAAACATCGGTTTGTGCCTTTTCACAATGATGTCATTAGCCACAGGAGGGGTAGGGGACAACAGACAACTATGCAACACAAATAGTACCAACAAATAAAAACAGCAATCTGAAGTAAAGCCAAATGCAAAATAGTGTTTTAACACGGCTTACATTCATTTAGCTGAATCACACAACATATTAAAAAAACATTGCCTGGAGTAATTGAATTATGAACTACTGATTATTCAAAATGCTGAATTAAAGGAATCATAGCAGTTGACATGCAAATATTTTCTTTTTTAAACCAAATGTGCAATCATATGCAAACCACAGAAGCATTAAATGTAGTCATAACATCGACTTCACACACACACAGATGGCGGGCTTCATTTGCTCAAATTAAATTCTGTAAAACAGTTTGATGTTTCAGTACTTCAATTAGGAACATTCGATCATTTAAAATACGATGTCCTACAATTCTACAAAATTAATGTAAACTGTTTAGCATGCGACTTTGAATTTATAGTGACTCAATGTTAGCCAAAGATGATGACTTCTCAAGTCAGTTGAAAAAGGCAACTGTAAATGACATGGGTTGCTCATATTATTCCTACAGTGTGGGAGGTATAATTTTATACCGTGATTAGGGCATGTACAACTGTTCCAGAAGTTTAGCCAGAGGAATGACATCTACCTAGAGCTACATCCAATTCATTTACAAGTACTGAATGCAGCAGAGGTTTCAACCATGCATGTATAAAAAGTGGAACATTCACTCTTATAACGTGAAACAAATAGGCAAAATGTGGACCAGTTACTAATGTCTTCAACCACAAAGATCACACCATGGTTATGAACTTCTTCATACTAAAAGTTATTTTGGTGAATTAAGGAAATTCAGTATTACCCAGTATAGCTTACCATGTTTACTTAAAGAAATATCCACAATCCATATGTGCCAAACCCTTTCAAAGCGGAATAAAAAAAAGTGTTTTCATAAACATTCCTCATAAGGTACACTTGAGGGGCGTGAAATGCAGTGCCGCAATGATCCACATGATTACCATTTTCTGATCACAAAAGGTTTCTTACTTATGACAAAACAGTAAGACAATATATCTAAACTTTTAACCTAGAATGTCTCCTTTTGACTGCAGAAGCAACAGACCTAAAACAAGAAAGGAAATGTAATAAGTGCACCTGCAAACCAGTACTTGAGCTGCAGTACTTAACTTTTCTACCACCATGTCAACATGCACTCTCTTTCTGAGCTGGACTTCTCTAGTAAGTAAAGCTTTTGAAACTCAGTAAAACAAACAAGGAATTTAAAATAGTTAGGAAAAACAGGGAAAATCCCACCAAAAGGCATCGCCTCAATTAATACACTAACTCTCTTCCAAAACAAGCCAGATGACCTCCACTAACAGCAACTAGGTATTAAATGCAACATTTTTTTAAAATTGGCATATTTGGGGGGGGGGGTCACTATCACCTTTCTGTTATTCCTTTGCTAAATTAAATAAATAGCAACGCTCCTCTCTCTTTTTCTGTACTTATATATACACACACACACACACACACATATATATATATATATATATATATATATATATATATATATATATACACATACAATATACACACATTTTTATACCAATACGCACAAACGAAAGAAAAAAAGCTGACTTTTTCTTCACTATCATTTCTGAAAACAATTTTACACTCAAGACAATATATTTTTCCTGCTCAAAATCATCACTTTTTGTCCAAATCTGTAACTGGAGTTTTTGCCAAAATATAATTCAAGAAGGAATGGGGGCTATGAAGACAAATCCCACATACACCACTCTTACTGCAGACGTGTTCCAACTTTGGCAATGTGCAGTACTTCTAGCTAGATGAAAGGAGATTAGACTTGCACAGTGGATTGAAATCTGCCAAACATACAATCTGTAAATGTAATATGGTCCCATGGGCACTGGAAAGGACTGCCCGAGAAAGATGGAAGTGAGTGACCACTGCTGGCTCATCCATCCTAACAGGAGGGAGGGACGCAGCTCTGACTGACTGCTTGGCTATCTCCTAGGGGAGTACTAGGTATTGTACCCACACAGCATGGGCCTGGCTGAACACAAGTTTTTAGCAGTTCAAGCAGTGCTGCCAACCAGGGGAAAGCATGGATGCCTCATGTGGGTATGCAGCTTTAGTGGAACTTAACAGAGCTTCTGCAGGGGATAGGAGCTTCAAGCGGGGAAACCCGCTGGTTCCCAAAGAACAGGCCCACTCCCTATTGCCAGACTCATCTCTCTGGAATGAATGGATGGATGGATCAGTCTCTCCAGGCATGGTGCAAATGGACCACAGGTCACTTGCCCAGGCTCAAGGTACTTTTCTCTCAAACTGAGATAAGAATGAATGAGTAAAATGTGCTAAGGAAGGGGATCCACTAGTCAGGACACAGTGTATTTTGGCAGACTGTCATAAGTGAAATGACAACAATCCTAAAATGACTTTAGCAACAGCCCATTCTACAGGTCTAAGTATACCAATGAAGTATACATTTAAAGATAGTATTTAATACTGCAAAACAAACTTTTTATATAAATTTTGTTTGCATGCATCCTTACGTATGTGAACACGAATAAAAATAAGTTTGTTTCAAAGCATTTTTTGAAAAAAGTTAAGTTTAAAAATGCTTTTGCCTGTGGATGTCTAAGCTTATCCAACAATGTGCTAACAAGAGGCATGCAAGTCACTTTTTGCACTTTTAATTATGCTGTTAATTTAACAGGTTCCTAATCATATACTTGCTTCAGAAGTAGTTATTATTCATGCTAATCTAGAATAACTAGAACTCCAAAGGGACATGCATGCCTTACTAAATTTGATCAAGATGAATCCTGTAAGAAAACAAATTCACCAACTACTCAGCACAAAAAATGTCATGAACAGGCCATAACTGTAATAAACTTCTTTTATTCAAAAGAATATAAGATAAATTGTATTTATTCCTGCTAGTGAGTTAATGAGAAAAAGAATTCAAAATCAGACTTGGCTAAGGTGTCTTCAGTAGTAAATGGAAATGAAAACTGGGAAATGTGAGCGCCTGGTTATTTGTAAGACAAAAGTTGAGTTGTTAGGAGCTTACCATAACTGCAGATGTTTGAGCAGCTTCACTTTGGTAGTAAAAAAAAAAATACAATGTTCTGGCATCAGAAGTAGGCCAAAGCACTAGAGAGAGGAAGTGCTTTACAAGACTGGAAGGGTGCAGGCTGCCTGAAAGAAGGGATATCCCAAAACTGAAAAACTACAACAGTAAATACTATGATAAACAACTGTCACCAAAGACGTCACTTCAGATAATCTGGCAAGGAAAAAATGAGTTACCACCAGAGGGAAATGTGTCATCTTTTTATGTTAGACGATGGTGGTATAACTACTGCATCAGAAATACCCGAGAGAGGAAGGGAAATCATGTCCTAAACTATACTTTACAAGTCTACTTCTGATGTGCAAAAAGACAAAGAAGTGCCTCCTACATTGTCATGCCTTCTACTTTCACACACCACCTATGAGGCACAGCAACTGCAGCACCGCTAAGGTTCTCTTGACCTTTTCCTTATATACTTCTCATTAATATAAACAGTAAGGAACAGATATGCAAATTTCAGACTTAATTCTAAAGTTGTTTACCTCTGCAAGCACCCACTATATGCGAGTCACTGCTACATTGCCTACCCCTACGAAGAGATGCAGAGCTACAGTTATTAACATTACTACTACTAATAATAATAATCCAACTTAAGGGCAGAAGCAGACACTGTACAGAGACAGTGAGTATGCAGACCAAGCTAAATACACAACATACACTTTATAAATGTCATAAAGAGCCTGTCACTTCTGTGGGGTGGATGTGATCTTATTCAGTATTTGACAAACAGGGATCATGTTCTTCAATCTTAAAGGTTGTATAGCAGACTCTTTATATACAGAAATTTCAGTGTCAAGTTGCTTGTATGGGTGTATCATACAAAAAAATTAAGGGAAAACTAAAAATTAGGCATTTAGAAAGTCTTCTAATTCCCATAACTGTAAGGAACTTCACAGAAGCTCTTTCGTGTATTTATGCGGGTCAATTTACAGGTGGCTGCTGAAGGCATATCAAAGTGAAAAGAAAAGCAACTCAAAAATCCAATATGTGTATGTGCCAATCAGATGAAGCATCTTTTGAAGGTAAGTGAAACAGCACTGGCACCTTACAGAACGCCAGTATGATGCAACATGCCACAGTTTTCCAGTCAATGATCTGTTAGAGAGCGAGCCAGTGCCTCTTGTATCATGACCTCTTCATCTGCTTCATAATCCTTAAAAGAAAAAAAAACAAAATTAGATTTTACTTTGCAGTACAAAGAGTCCAACTTTAGACGCTGCCAGCCTGCAAAACAGAAAGAGCAGCTTTCTGTGTAAACATAGAAAATTGTTTTGTTTCAAAAGACAATTACATTTCCATTATAAAAACCCAGCACCTACTTCTTTGCAGAGTACAATGTTATGTATTACAAAAAGTACAGCAGTTAGGTATTTATCACAGAACTACACGCTCATTTACGAATGGTATATTTTGACCAAGTTTCCCCAGCAGCAACCACACCCACACGTTCTCTCACGTCTGCTAAACAGATATAAGCCTAGTATACAACCAGCATTAGTAGGTGCTCATAACAGTTTTTCTGAGTGCGAAATGTGGGGGGGGGGGGGGGGACAAATTATAGCAAGCAAGTACCTGTCAAATTAAAAGTGACATATTATTAAAACGAACTACATACATACAAAATAAAATCTACCAAGTACAGGCAATGAAGCAAGAGTTCCAATGCTGTAAAGCAAGGAAATTGTGGTGAGTTGATTCTGCTAAGCAAATGTCAATCTAAAATCTACTGTTTTGATGCATGCATACATAAAAAAATATTTCATACACTGGCAATAATGCCCTTATAGCCTGCCAAAATACCAAAACAGTTATGCCCACAATGTGTGTGTAGCTCAGTGTGTGTATGTACAAGCATTTCCAGATGTAGCATGTGCATATAAATACTAAGCACATGCAGGCAGCAGTAACATTTTGAGAGAACAGCCAGAGTGGCAACATGTATGTGTGGCAGTCACAGTCTGTTTATAAGTTTAAGTTAAAAAGCCTCATTCCTGATATGTTTGTGTGTAATAAAGCTGCTTGACCTGAACACATGAATGTTCATCCATTTTATCTTGACCAGACGAGCGACACCAGTGTCAGAACCGGGATTAGAAGAACTACTTCTACAAGCCAGGAGGTGCAGAGTTAAAAGTGAAGGCAGACTAAAGCAGGTTGAGTGAAACGGAGCTCAGACAAACGGAAAAGGATCAGAAATGAGCTAACGGTAAAGAAAACTGCACAAATGATTTGGCAAACAAAATGAAATAGTGCATTTATAAGGCACAAAGTGCATTATTAATCAAACAAGTGGCACAAAACATATTAAGCAAGTAAAACACACAAACCACATTATTAAATGAAATGTTCCAAACCACAAGTTTTAATAAAACTAGCAAAACTATTCATATGGGGTTCAGAAGTACCTTTGGTTTGCATAACGAGCATGTTTAAAGTAAAACAGGCACAAGAAAAGTATAATGAGCATGATGAGAGATTAAAAGGGGCATAACGAGTACAATAATAGGGCAAATTAAGCTTAGAGAGTAAGGGGACCATGTTTTTTAGTAAAAGACCGTATTTGGACAGAAACTACTATTTTCCATTGATCGAAGCCATTCAAAGCATAACTAGAGTTGTTTAAAGTATCTCAGAGTGTGCAAAGTGTTTGCAGTGTGTGAGCTTTATTATGGTGCAATTACTTCAGTTTGCTGTGTGCAAAGTACAGTTATATTGCAAACTGTACTCATAGTACAGCCATTTCGAAAACTTTGTGCTGTGAGCATTTATTTGCAGAAAGCTACCATTTCAGAGTGTTTCTTACACTGTGCAGAGTTATTTCACAAAGTACAGCCATTTTGAAAAGTTATTGTGATGTGTACAGCTTATTTGCAAAGTGCATTCATCTCCAAGTGTTTCTTACTCTGAGCTTTTTCTGCTGTATACGGTTTAATCGCAAAGTACAGTAATTTTGAAGTATTTCTTATACTGACAAGGAGTGGTTTCATAAAGTACAGTGATTTCAGACTGTTCTTATGCTACAGAGACTTATTTGGCAAAGTGCAGTTATTTCAAAGAGTTTGTTGTGCTATTGGGCATAATTACAAGTACTGGCATAAAGTTCATAGGTTCATAGGTTTATACTAGGCTATCTGCCCTAAGGCATTTATAAGCCTAGCCCAAAATTTTTTGGCTTACGCCACCCCTTATATGAAAAAATACTGTACCCATTAGTTTGTTGTGCCTCTGTCCAGCAGTGACACAGAGATGATTCCCGGGGTAAACCTACGATCTCCCATCCACAGGTCACGATTTCTCTTGAACAGAGCCAGCGAGGTGCTCTGCCTCACATGGACCGGGATTTTATTCCACAGCATAGGGAGTCTCTGAGTGATAAATCTATCCCTCCAGCACGTCCTATTTATATCCGTGCTAAGGTTTAAGTCGCTTGCTCTAGTGGTTTTGGTGGATTTGGATTTTTTGAGGTGGAGCATGTCCATTAATTCCGGGTTGGACATGGCCTTGTATGTCAGGCACATGTCACCTCTGCGACTGAATAGAGCTGGAGTTTCTTCAATCTGGCAGCATATGACAGATTTTGGAGTCCCTTTATCCTTTTGGTGAGGAACTTTTGGGGTCTCTCCAATTGCTGCAGATGTCGGGTGAGATACATCCCGAATGGGGCATTGTACTCGATCATTGGTCTGATAAGTGAAGAGTACAGGGGAACAATGACCTCACTAGATCTGGATGTGAATCCCTTCATGATCAGGTGGGCAATGTAGAAGGTCTTTCTAAACACTTTAGCAACGTGAGTGTCAAAAGAAAGGCCACTGTCAATCTGGGTCCCCAGGTCCCTGATAACCTCTTCTGTGCTTAGTGGATTGCCACCTATATGGTAGCTTGGGGTTACCTTGTTTTTCCCGAAGGGTATGACTATACATTTTTTGGTGTTTAACTTCAGGCCATGGCTCTGGCACCAGCTATCTGTTTCCGTGAGTCCCTTCTGAAGGATATCCGTGTCCGATGCACTTTCCACTATGGCGCCCAGTTTGCAGTAGTCTGCAAACTTTGTCAGCCAAAGTCCTCCCATGTTGGCCTGTACTTCTGAGAAGTAGATGCCGAACAATAGCGGGCCAAGGACCGAGCCCTGTGGGACACCACTTGTGACCGGCTTGGAGTCTGACATAGCGCCAGCAACTCTAACCCTGTGGGTTCTGTCCTTAAGCCAGTTTGCAACCCATCTTGTGACATATGGGTTTACATTTAAGCTAGTAAGTTTTTCTACAATACCCGAGTGGGGTATTGTGTCGAAAGCCTTTGCAAGGTCAAGGTGGGCTGTATGGACTGCCTTTCCCTCATCAATGGCCTTGGTGACTGTTTCGAAGAAGTCGAACAAGTTCAAAAGGCATGATCTGCCCTTGAAGCCAAACTGGGTCGGGTCCAATGGCTGCAAGTCCCCTATATCTTTGTTTATGAGCTCCATTATGATCCTCTCCATAGCTTTGCAGACTAGACTTGTTAAGCTTATGGGGCGGTAATTCCCAGGGTCTGTAGAGGCACCACCTTTGTGGAGTGGGACCACAGTTGCCGTACGCCACTCCTTGGGCACATATCCTGTGGTAAGGCTGAGATTAAACAGCTGCCTTATGTGCGGGTTTAATTCCTCATTTAGCTCGTGTAGCACACAGCCGGGGACACCATCCGGTCCCATTGATGCTGTGTTTTTAGCTTTAGAGAGAGCAGCTTTCACCTGCGCATTTGAGATGTCTGGGAGGCTACACTCCGCTGGGATAGTTATCTCTCCTTTGGGGGGGGGGGAGGGGGGTGAAGTTTGCACTGAACCTGTCTGCCAGTATGTTGGCAATGTCTGTGGGTTCAGTGATTTTTGTATCATTTTGGACTAATTCTGAGCATATCTGGGAGTTTCCACCTAGGTTCCTAACATAGCTGAAAAAGGCCTTATGATTGTCCTTTGAATCCATGGCAATTTTTCTCTCAAAATTGGCCTTAGTTGCTTTTATGAGTGCTCGTATTTTTTTACTAATAATGATCAGGGGTGACTTCCCTTTTATGGATTTTGTTCTATCATGTAATAGCTTTCTCCTCTTATTGTAAAGTTTGTTAATGGCTGGGGTCCACCAGACTGGACGTTTGCCCTTTGTGGAAAGAGTCTTGGTTTTATTTGGGATTGCCTGATCCATGCAGTCCTGGAGGTGTTCATAGAAGGCATTTGTAAGGGCTTCCGCAGCTTGGGTTGTGGTTTCCACTGGCTCAGGGGCCTTGAAGGATACCACACCAGTCTTGAGTAGTGTGAAGTTTGCTTTAGAGAAGTTCTTCACTGTGGTCTTTTTGTTTGGGGTGGGGGGATGTGGATTTCCAGTGAGATTAGTTTATGATCAGATCTCACCAATGAGGGATATACTTCCGGTGTGGAGCATTTTGTCCCCATGTTTGTGATAATGAGATCTAGTATATTTTCTCCTCTCGTGGGAACAGTGACTAGCTGTTCCATGGCATTTGAATTTATGAACTCCAGGAACCGTTGGGCTAGAAAGTTCTGGCATATATATATTTTTTGTGTGTGTGTATGTTCATACATGACTCCAAGCACCTTCACTACTGTGTGTTGATATGGCAGAGGCATTTCGCACACCAAGTCCACTTGTGTTTGATTATAATATAGCAGAGAACTGAAAAATATTTTCATACAAGCAGCTTTTTCTGACAAAAATGACATAAGGACATTCATTTTGCTTAACATAGCTGAGTCAGAAGCCATTAAAAGAGCATTAATTTGTTTATGCACCAGAAGTACATGCAGGAGAGGGGACTAACAGTCATATTGTGGTACCGACTGAATCAATGGAAGATCCTGAGCGTTTAAAATGTAAATTTAGAGAAATGTGCAACCCCTAAGACAAATGTTACATTACAGAGGCACTTATTTTATAGAAGAGACCAAAAGCCAGGTGAAACTTTTGCAGCTTACATCACTGACTTGAGAAATAAAGCTAAGATGTGCAGATTTGGTGACTTGAAAGATGAGTTAATAAAGGACAGGCTTGTGTGTAGTGTTAACAGTGCTGCAGTAACAAAGATTTTGCTTCGTGACAGTGATTTAATGTTAAAGCCATAGAGATTTGTCAAATCCATGAGCTCACAGTAAGGCACACAAGTATGCTTACAAGAGCATGGTTTCAGCAGCCTCTAAAGCACATGTAGACAGCAGGCAACATGTGGAAAGCAGAAACAGGTCTAAGCACATGGCAGCAGCACCCCCCTGTAGGTGTGGCAGGGAGAACCCGGAACTTTCTAGCAAGTTCCAAGACTAGCTCATTGAAAAGACATGCTCAGTAGTAAAGGAGTGAGTCAGCAAAACCCACGTCAAGTCTTATTGTTAACGGTCATAACTGTGGAGCCAACCATGAGTCTAAAAGAGGGAAGTGCTTCGCATTTGGTCATCAATGCTAGAAGTGTAAAAAATGGAACCATTTTCAAAAGTTTTGTGTATCAAGCAAGCCTCATCAGTTAAGAAAGTTCACTCAAAAAAGCAAGTTGATCAAACAGTGAGAGCTGCATCCCTACCTTCTTATGTAGATGGTGTATCAGTGGTCTGTGAAAAGGTTAATGCAACAGATTTGTTGGCATAGAATTAAGTATTTTGTACTGTCCAGATCAATGAGCTGGTGAGCAACTTAAATCTGGGTAATTGTGCGAAGCTTGTTATTTATGGAAGTGAAGAGATTGAAATCAAAGATTCAATAGTGCTTTCATGCTATTTGGCTGGGAACAGTTACGACTTATGTAGTCCGAAGACCCGTGCAGTCATTATTAGGTCTCAGAGAGAGTTTGAGAATGAAACTACTTTCTTTTACCAAAGTACATCATGTAAGCAAATGTCCCAGTTCCAGCTTCAGTGATATTTTCTCAGAGTATGCTGATGTGTTCGACGACAAGCTAGGCAAACTTCCAGTTGTGTACTCCATGAAAGTAGACCCAGAGGTCAGACCAGCAAGAAGACTTCCAATGGCTATGCAGGACAAAGTCAAGGTCCAGTTAGACAAAATGGGGCAGCATCATGTATTTTGTCCAGTCAAAGAACCAAATGAGTGGATGTCCTCCATGGTAGCTGCTCATAAAAAAAAATTCAGATGAAATTAGAATATGCACTGACCCATGAGACTTGAACAAGGAATTAAAAAGACATCATCATCCTATGTGTGCAGTCAAGGAAATTGCAACCCACACACCAAATGCCACTGTTTTTTCTGTCTTAGATGCAGAGAGTTCATTTTGGAAAGTAATGCTTGATCACAAATCTTCACTACCGACTACATTCAGTACCCCATTTGATAGATACAGATTCCTCAGGATGCCTTTTGGAATAAATTCTGCCAGTGAAGCCTTTAGAGTGCAATGGAGCATTTTTTTAGGCTACCTGTGTGCAACAACAGTCGATTATTTACTAGTTGGGGCTAATGGTGAAGCAGAGCATGATAGAAACCTCAGGAAAGTTCTGAACTGAGCACATGACGTGAATTTAAAGCTAAATCCTCTGAAGTGCAAATTCAGACTACCAGCAGTTACTTATGTAGATTTATTTACCTGTACAGGCTTACGGCCAGACCCTTCCAAACAAGCAGCTATTCTTGAGATGCCAGCTCCAGACAATGTCAAAGCCCTTCAGCATTTTCTTGGCATGGTTAACTATTTGGGCAAATTTATCCCCGACTTTAGTGAGTTATCCAGCACCTTTGAGAGAGATGATATGCAAAAATGTTGTCTGGTCATTGTTAGAACACCATCAGAGAGCATTTGATAACCTCAAACAGCAAACTGCTAACTCACCTACATTAAGATACTACGATGTCCATAAACCAGTAGTTCTTTCCTCTGATGCTTCAAAGTTAAGTCTTGGTGCAGTTATTCAAGAAGGCACACCTGTTGCCTACACATCTAGAACTCTTACCCAAACTGCGTTGTAGTATGCTCAAATTGAGAAGGAACCTTTGGCAATTGTGTTCGCATAGTCAAAGTCCCATGATTATATTTATGGCTGAACAATCCAGACAGAAACTGACCATCAAACTCGTTACTATTTTAAAGACGCCTATGCATTCCATTCAAGCAAAACTACAAAGAATGATGCAAATTGCAAAAGAACAATTTCAAAATGGCCTGTACAAAGGGTAAACTACTTTATCTGGCTGATACCTTATCCAGATTGCCAAGAAATACCATGGAACAACTTGATGCAGAGAATTTTGACTTTGATGTCATAGAAGTGTATAATTTTTCTACCACAAGGCATGGTTAGCTTAGAGACCATACAAAGACTAATCCAATTTTGCAAAAACTCAACCACTTCATCAATGCAGGACGGCCGTCAAAGCAATCTTGTGTACTGCCAGAAGTGCATCCTTACTTTCAATACAGAGATGAGATGCTGATGGAAGATAGTATCATTTTCAAAGGTCCAAAAGTTGTTGTTCCTACTTCCTTACAACATGAATGCATTCAGATTTTGCATCATGGCCACCCAGGTTCCGATTCTACCAAAAGAAGGTAGAGGGCTAGCATTCCTGGCCTTCTCTAGCAAAAGACATTGATAAAGTACTTTCGTCTTGTTCAGTGTGCAACAGTAATAAACCGCATTTGCAAAAAGAGCCACTTCAGCTAAGCCAAAATCCTGAAATACCTTGGTCAACAGTAACAAGTGACATTATTTGAGTGGAACAGTCAACATTATTTAATGCTGGTAGACTCTTATTCGAACTGGTTTGAGATTGATTTGCTACCTATCCGAACATCTACTGCTGTTATTACTAAGATGAAACTTCATTTCTCAGTCCATGGTAGTCCACACAGAGTCATTTCTGACAATGGTTCTCAGTTTACCAGTCAACTGTTCCAGAGATTTGCTAGAGTATGACTTTATCCATGTTACTAGCAGTCCTGAATATCCTCAAACAACCTTGCCGAACGTGCAGTACAGAGTGCAAAGCAATTACCGGAGAGGCCAAAGAGTGACAATACCGATATCTTCTTGAATTTACTCAATCTCAGAAGTATACCCCATGACAACCTACTAGGCTCGCTCACTCAGACTTCTATCTAGGCAAAGCAGAACAACCCTGCCTATCAGTTCTAATTTGTTGGTGCTACTGCTAAAGACAACAGAGCAATCAAAGCTCAGCTTTTTAAGAAGCGTTCTTAAAGTCCAGCTATGACAAAATGAGCAGATTTCTTCATCCATTAAAAGGAGAGACAGTGAGGTTGCAAATGGCGAAAGGCTTTGATCGAATTGTCATGTGAGAGATGTATGAACCAAGCAGGGAGCCTACTTAATGGAATCTGGAGATATACAGTACAGGAGAAACCGCAGACATCTTCCTGTATCAGAAACTATATTGCAGCATCGTACCTGTGATACAGACTCTAGATCTCAGAGCAACCCTGACTATGTTCGTACCAAAGAACATGTTGCAGTACCCATTTTCCGTTCCTGATTATGTCCCAGATGTCCCCAAAGTTGAACATTTCTTGAAGACAGTCCCTATTGCTAGATCCAATTCTGACTTTTATGTTACACGGTAAGGTTGTACTTCAAGTCCTAGTGCAAAATACACAGCAACTTGGACATAATTGTTTTGTGCGTCTAATTTTGTATGATTGTATGTCAAATAATTAGTTCTATATAATTGCATGTCTAGATAATTTCTGTAAATTGCATGTCATTTAATACTGTCATTTCATATATGGGCTAGTTCTCCAAGAGGAAGGATATAAATCAGTGTGTGTATGTACCTTTAAGAAGCATTTCCAGATATAGCATGTGCATATAAATACAGAGCACGTGCAAGCAGGAGTGCTATTTTGAGAGAACAGCCAGAGTGTTAACATGTATGAGTGTGGTAGTCAGTCTGTTTAAAAGTTTAAGTTACAAAGCCTCATTCCTGATGTGGTTGTGTGTAATAAAGCTGCTTGAACTGAACCCACGAATGTTTGTCTGTTTTATCCTGACCAGATGAGCGACAATGTGTACAGGTTCTTCTCAGAAATATCTAAACTAGTGCTTACTTCAATGTAATTTGGTAGTATATGCATCAGCTACGCTTTCAGAATACCATTTAGTTCACTTCTCATTCCTAGAGTCTTCTACACAGGTCGTTTGATGATTCTCAGCTACTTTTGATAGCCCCAAATATTCCGACAGGTAGTCTCTAAATGCCCTATAAATCTGAACAACGTCTCCAATATCTATACCAGACACTGTAGAAGTTCAGATCAGAATTTTAGTCTTTCACAATAACAAATTTTCACATCAATGGATGCCTTTGGTATATTTTTGCTGTACTCTTCCAGTTTACTCATACTTTTTCATATTATTACTCCATACTCAAGTCTGGGTCTAATGTAACTAACAATTATTTGCCATGTCTGATTTCCTAGACTTTAGATATGTTTTTACACAATCTACAATACCACAAATATCATTAACCAACTGGGTCTAATGTAACTAACAACAAATTCATCATTTCTCATTTCCTCAACTTTGGATATACTACAGTTGTGTAAAATCTTACCATAACAGTATACAACTTTGTCTTCACTGTTGCAGCATTCTTAAACATGAGGGATCCCCTGCCAAGGGTGGCCCAACATCCTGTCAGTATACAAAAGCCTTTAGGTTACTTATATGCCATGCAGCACACACATGCTCCAGAACAAGGCGTAGGGGATAAAGGTGACTTCCAGATTCATCATCCTCAGAACTGAGAGCCTCAGGAGGAACACACCCCTAGGATATCACACGGCAACATACACATCCAGAGGAACAAAAGATCATGGGGAGGAAGGACAGAGCGAATACTGTAACTGTGAAGAGAAGTACATCTACTGTTATAGTAAGATATTACAACACTGTACTATGTCCTTCCATTTCAGTGTTAAAGTATTCTTAACATGAGGGAGAATGCTAAAGCTCAGGAAGAAGACCAGAGGAGAGAGGGCCAAGAGAGCTTTCTAGGAACCCATGAAGAATGGTCCTAACAAAACCAACTCTAATCCAGATATTACATCCAATTTGTAATGCTTGGTAAAGATATGCACTGAGGACCAGGTAGCTGCCTCAAGGATAGTATTAGTATCCAAATCCTTGAAAAAAGCACCAGAAGAAGCCACAACACTAGTACATTGAGTCTTGACCACAGAAGGAAGGCTCTTACTAGAACAATAAAAAGAAATGGTTTTAGAAATCTAAGAGAAAATAGTGTGCTTGGAAACAGTCAAACCTAATGATGACCTAGGATAAAAAGAAACCAAAAAAGCTGATAAGATTTTTTTAAAATCTTCAGTTTCATCCAAATAAAATCTGAGTTGTCTATGCCCATCCAAAGTGTGCAACACCTTCTCACTAGCTGACTACAGGAAAGGCAAAAAAAAAGTGGGAAAATTAATAGACTGATGAAGAGACAACTCTTTCGGCATCTTCGGCTTAAAAGGAGGATTGGTACAAAAAGACACACTGTCCTTATGAAAACTGAAAAAAAGGAGGAACAGCCATAAGAGCTTGCAGCTCAGACACCCACCTGTCAGAAGTAAGGACCAACAAAAGAACAGTCTTCCAAGAACAATGCTATAAGGAATCTGAAGCTGCAGGCTAAAAAAGAGCCAGAGTCAACTTCTCCAAAACAAAATTAAGATCCCAGGAAAGAGGAACAGGCTTCCTGGAAGGTCTAATATGAAGGATGCCTTTAAGAAACTGTTTGGCCTAAAACTTAGAAGCCCAAGGAAGGGTTAAAGGTAGACAAGCAGAAAGAGCCAACAGGTGGGCTTTAATAGAACAATTATGTAAACTCAGCATTGAGCAATTTGCACAAATAAGAAATCAAAGGGACATCCACAGTAAGCGGGTCCAGGTCACGAGAAAGACACCAAACAGAAAACCTCTTCCATTTGGAAGAAATCAGAGTCAAAGCCTTAGGAAGAGGCAGAAATGCTAGCATACGAACAGTCTGGATCCTGCATCCCAGAAAAACATGATCCCATTAAGGGGACAGGAAGGACTTTTGAAAATTTACAGTGAATCCCAGGTTTTGCAACAGAGTGATTGACCCACTGAAGGTGCTGTAAAAGAATCTCTGGAGAGGAGGCTTGTTGTCTAAATAAGGAAAAGCCTGAATGCCTTTGAGCTTGCAAAAAGCAATCACAGGAGCTAGGCATTTGGTGCATACTCTTGGGGCAGTAGAGAGGACAAAGAGCAAAGCAGAGAACTGAAAATGCCAGAAGGCAACAGAGAAACGTAAAAACTTCCTGAAAAGGGATGAATAGGGATATGGAAGTAAACATCCTTGAAATCCAGAGAAACCATAAAACCCTGATGAAGCAGAAGAGGAAATAAGGTCTGAAGGGATAACATTCAAAAGGAAGGAACCTTCAGAAATGTATTCATGTGAGAAAGATCCAGATTGTGTCTCCAAGTGCCCTCTTTTCTGGGGACCAAAAACATTCTGGAATAAAATCTCTTCCCCCTTTGAGCAGCAGGAACCTCTTGAAGAGTCCCCTGAATCAAAAGATCCTGAAGCACCTCTGGAAAAATATCTCAACTGGTCTTGAGGTGGTTGAGGAATGAAATGCCCCTGGTGAATGATGGAAAGAACCCAGAAATCCTGAGTTATGTTTAATCAGACAAAGAGACAGAAATACGATGTGAGAGAAGAATGCGATTGAGAAGGATCGGGTAGTCAGACAGCAACTGGTTTATCAGGAAAAGAAGACTTCTGAGCAGGAGGGGTCTGAGTAGACTTAGCTGGGGGTACCCCTCCTACCTCCCTTCTTGCCATTAGGATGAAGAGACCGACTAACAATAGACAGTTTATTAGAATAGTTTCTCTGGAACTTTGGCACAGGGGAAACAAAAATGTGTTTCAGGTCCTGTAACTCCTTGCCTTTCTCCTACAGGGACTTTAATGAATCATAGGTTGGTACTAGGCTATCGGCCCTAGGGCCTATACAAGCCTAGCCATAACAACTATTTCTTCCCACAGTATTTACCTCCTTGGACCCCTGTCTAGCAGGGCGACTGACGTGATCCCCGGGGTGAATTTCCTATCTCCCATCCAATCGTCAAGGTTCCTTTTGAAGAGGGCCAAAGAGGTGCTCTGCTTGACAATGTATGGGCAAGTCTATTCCAGAGTCTGGGGAGTCTCTGGGTCAGGAACCTATCCCTCCAGCATGTTTTGTTCATTGTGATAACAAGGTTTAGATCCCTGGAACATGTGGCTCTGAGGGATTAGGATTTCTTTAAGTGTAGCATGTCCAACAGCTCTGGGTTTGACATGGTCTTGTATGTTAAGCAGAGATTGCCTCTGAGTAGACGATATACGACAGAGTATAGCTGGAGTTTTTTTTTAGATGGTCAGCATAGGGCATTTTTTTAGGCCTGTGATTCTTTTTGCGAGATATTTCTGCAACCTTTCCAGTTGTTGCAAATATCTTGAGAGGTACATACCAAATAGGGCGTTGTATTCTATAATGGGTCTAATGAGGGATGAGTACAGTGGGACAATGAACTTTTTTCTGGATGAAAAGCCCTTAGTGATGAGGTGTGCCACATAGGATTTCCTGACTGTTGTGGAGATGTGGTTATCGAAGGTGAGACCACTGTCCACCTGTGTCCCTAAGTTTCTTATCACACATTTGGTGTTTAGTGTACTGCCACCTATGTGGTAATTCACTGGTACATGTTTCTTCCCAAAGGGGATAACTGTACATTTTTTGGCATTGAGCTTGAGCCCATGGCTCTGGCACCAAGCATCTGTTTCTGTAAGTCCCTTTTGTAGAATATCCACATCATTTGGGGCTTCAATAATGGCTCCCAGTTTGCAATCATCTGCGAACTTTGTTAGAAGTCCCTTAGTGTTGGCCTGTACTTCAGAGAAGTAGATGCAAACAAGAGCGGTCCCAGGACTGAACCCTGAGGTACTCGACTTGTCTGGAGCTGGATTTGGAGTCAGCTACTTTTACAGTGTGGGTTCTGTCAGTAAGCCAGTTGGCAACTTATCGAGTGACGTAGGGATTAATGCCCAGCTTAGTAAGTTTATCTACGATTCCAGAGTGGGGGATGGTGTTGAAGGCCTTGGCGAGGTCCAGATAGGCTGTGTGGACCACCATACCCTCATTCACAGCATCAGGCTCGTCACACTGATGGGGCGGTAGTTCCCAAGATCCAAGCTGGATCCCCCTTGTGGAGTGGGATAACTGTAGCTCTGCACCACTCAGTGGGCACGAAGCCTGAGGTGAGGCTATGATTAAACATGACATTTAGGTGAAGTGCCAGTTCATTTTGTAGTTCATGTAGTACACAGCCCGGGATGTCGTCTGGTCCCATGGATGCTGTACTCAAGTGGTGGAGTGTGCAATTTTTACACATGTGGTCGTTATTACAGGAATTTGGCAATCTTTCGGTATTGAGATGGGTCCTTTAGGGGGTGAAAGGTGGGTGAAGTTGGCACTGAATCGATCTGCCTGGATATTGGCAATATCCTTGGGATCACTATATTTAATGCCATTCTGTTGTAACTCAGAGCAGATCTGTGCATTGCCATTTAGATTCTTGACATAGCTACAGAATGCCTTGCGGTTGTCTTTGCAATCTTTGGCAATTTTATTTTCGTAACTAGCTTTGGAGGATTTTATGATGGATCTCAGCTTCCTACTGAGGTTGGTGAGGGAAATTTTGCATCCTAGGATTGTCCTCTTTTCTGCAACAGTTTCTTCCTTTTGTGTAAAGTTTGATTATGGCAGGGGACCACCAGATTGGCTTCCTTTTTTTGGAGGAGAGCGTCTTGGTTCTATTTGGGATGGCATGATTCATGCACGACTGGATGTGCTAGTACAGTGCATTAGTGTAGGATTTAGCAGTCGAACTTTCAAGTTCCCTTCTGCATGGGTGTCAAGAAGTTTGTCACTTCTGAATTGAGTAGCATGAAGTTGGCTTTGGAGAAGTTTTTTACGGAGGTTTCCTAACTGGGGAAGGGATGTAGATGTCAAGGGTGATTAGCTTATAGTCAGACCTGACCAATGATGGGGTGACCATAGGTGTGGAGCATCGATTTCCCATGGTGGTAATGACCAGGTCTAGGATATTGGAGCCTCTGGGGACTATGCATTAGTTGATCCAGGGCATTGGAATTTATGAATTCCAAGAACCGTTGGGCAAAGGTGTTGGCACACGAGTAGTTTTCCCAGTTAATGGCAAGGTAGTTGAAATCACCCAGTATTAGGGTGCTTGGTTGCATCTTAATATTTTCCAGTATGTTTAGAAAGGTGTAGTGAGAATCTTGGGGCATGGTGGGGGATCTGTAGCAAACTACAATTTGGATTGCAGTCTTATCTAGTATTAGTTGCACCTGGAGAATTTCAGACACATTGTGTTGGGCAACTAGCCTGGTGGTGTGAATATCCTTGGTGAATATGGACACTCCTCCACCTTTAGTGTTTCGGTCCTGGTTCGGTGGCCAAAAAGTGTGGTAAGAGTTGTAGCCTGGTATTGCAGGGGTGCTCTCTGGAGCCTTGAACCAGGTCTCAGTTACTGCACAGATATCGATATTCTCCTTTTTTAGGAGTGCCACAAGAGTGTGCATTTTGTCATCAGCTGCAATATTTGTTATCCAGAGGTGCATCCATTAACTTAGCCTTAATATCAGGCAGAGGTAAAGTTGTAGCCAGGAATATCTCAACACAGAGCCAGAAGCAGCAGCTGTAGGAGGAGCATCTGCTGCATCATAACTACACATTTAATGTAATGGGAAGTTCCTGGGGAAGAAAACCCTAAGAGACAAGGCAGAGGTCTTTCCCCTCAGAATCAGGAAGGTCAGAAATAACCTGGCACAGCTGAACGAAAACATACCTGGTTATAGGAGTTGGATAATTAAGAGCCCAAAAGGCTGGGGAGGCTGAAGTATAAACCTTTTTACCTAGCTTTTCCATAGTCCTGCTGTCTTTATCAGAAGGAAGAAGTTTAGTGGAAGACAGTAATTTAGAAGGCTTGTCGGATGCCACAGAAACCACCAGCAGATGGACACTTATGAAGGAATTATAAAGGAATTGGTAGTCATCAGGCACTTTATAAAACTCATCTGTTTTTTATGAGCAGAGGACTGCGAGGCTGGGGCCTGAGATACAGAAGAAGAGGCATCCAATACCGTAGCCAAAACAGGAGAACAGAGGGTCTACGAGAATCCATTTGAAGGAGCTTGTATCTCATCTGCACTTCAGAAACTTGGGAACAATCTCAATTAAAGAATTCCATCACCTTGGCAATGGTATCCCCAAAAAAAATCTTCTCAAAAGGAGATGCAGAACTAGCAGACTCCTCTTCCTCAGAACCATAATCCAAAGGGGAAGGAATCTGGGTAAAACAGGCCAGGGATTCCTCATCAGAATCTTCTTCAGAGGAATCCTGAATCCCTAGACATTCTGAGGGGGGGGAAGACCACCAAGGAGGAGCTGGGACAGGGACCCCCTGAGGGGACATCAAGGTCTTAAAAGCATTGAACAAACCATGTGCAAAATTCAGTCACTCACTTTGATGGTCCTTATAAGCAGAAGAAATATGTTTCATCTTCTGCTTCTTTTTTAAAGGGACGTCTGCCTTATGAAAAGGAGAAGGCTCAGATGCCAGGCCTACATCAGCTGCAGTTCCCCCTGATCATCCGAAGCAGGCATCTGCAAGGCCTTGGAGAATGTGAGAGAATCTGGATCCATGCCAGGCTCTGAACCAATAACAGCAGAGGAATTCAGCCCAGAAACTGGACAATCCTTCAGGCTTTCACCAGCTTCAAGAGAGACATTAGGTGGAGGAGGCACACCCCAAGAATCTGACCAGACATTTTTGGCTGCCTTCTTCAAAGACAGTTGACCCTCAGGCCAGGGAGTACCCTCTATAGAGTCTTTCACAAAAAGCTTTAGATGCTGGTTTTCAAAATAAATGACGAGAGAGGAAAGACGAATACATAAGGTCTTAGGAACAAAAGCCTAACAAATACTACAGGACTTATGGTTGTGAGAAGCTCCTAAATAAAACGAGCACTGCTAGTGATGGTCTTTATGGGGAATCTGTCTCCAACACAGGCATTTACACTTTCTGTATGACATTGAAACCCCACAACAAAAATGCTAAAAGCAAAAAAAGAAAAGTCAAAAAACCCCAATGGGGCACTTATCTGAATGGTTAGGTAACCAGCAACAACTGGAGCGATTAGACCAATGATCGAAGATGGCGTTTGGACTGACAGCAAAGACATTCTGAGCATGATACATCCGGACAACACCTTTATGCCCTATGCTGTACGTGGGGAGCATACGTATGAAGTACGGAGTATTAACAACCTAAAGGCTTTGGTATACTGGCTGGACGTCAGGCCGCCCTTGGCAGGGGATCCCTCATGTTAAAAATACTGCAACAATGAAATGGAAGGGCATCTTTTTATACAACATATAGTTCTAGAACTATCAATTGGTTGATATGGTTAAAAAAACTAAAAGCTGGATCTACCCATATACTCATGTCCTTAAATGAATCTAAAAAGTTTCAAATAACTTTGTGCTGTATTCAAATATTCACCTTTCACTTTAGGTCTACCAGATCCCACATGCTCAGTTTTTGATGTATATATCAGCATGTTATTCTGTGCCCAAATGGTCAATTTATTGCAGACATGTTCTATCTGTATGAAATAAGTGTAATCAGTTTACCCATTTTCAAGTCATCTGCGTACAGACTGCAGAACACCTCAAAGTATGGGCTCAGGGCAGAGCCCTGTGCGACACCCTGACTATAACCTCAAATTTCACCTGTCCAATTGCTGTATGATACTTGCCATGTCCTATCTGTAAACCATGCAGCTATCCATCTTATCAAGTGTACATAAATAACTAGCTGTTCTAATTTATTGATCTTTTTGTGTATGATCTTATCAAATGCTGAAGTTAAAACTATATAAATTACATCACAGCTCAATTTTTTTTATTCATGACTGTTAATATATGGTTATAGATCATGGTACTGGAGGTAATATCTATTTTCAACATTTGCATGTTCATATATGGTTTCAAGTCCCAACCTTTCCAATTCTGATAATTTATCAACTATAACCAGCCTCATTATTTTTCCACAAGAATGTAAACTTACAGGTCTGTATGACTCCCGAGTTTGTCCTACTTCCCTTTTCCTTAAAGATAAACAGGTGCATTCTCCATCACCATGATCACATAATACAAATGCACCTTACAACACTGGATAGTATAGCTAGAAGAGTAACCCTTCCCTTATGCCAGATACCCAGCAACCTAAATTATTTGAGAATCTACCAAGGGTCACTGCAGAGGAGTCAAGCAAAAGCTTATATTTCTGAACAGTATCCACAATCTTCCTGCATGCATGTATTAATGTTATAATTAGATCTACCCTGCTGTGCAAATCTTATTGTCAGAGTGGACATGAAGAGAAAAGCTCCAACAAAGACAGATGAGGCATTAACTAAACAATCAGATTTACTTTATAAACTGTGGTGACCAGAGTTTTGGACTCATCCAAATGGATTTGCTTCAACAAATGCCCCAGTTAATAACCAATGTAAGATGAAGTTTCAGGATACTGAGTTTGTACAGTGCATGAAGCACCGGGATTATACTCCAAATACCAAGACTCATTAGTGCGAGTTCCGGAATAGCTAGACTGAATGACCAAAAAAGTGGACTCAAAATATAAGACTGCCATTTCTCTGAATATTCAGTTTTCTTTAAGTTATGGCAAGTCACAGAGTTGGCATATAATCAGTTTGGGGGTGTGGGGATGCAAGGGGGGGCCCCCCTGTCAAAAAAAAGACGTTATGTCTTACCATAACGTTCCATCTGTGTTGTTGATCTTCTTTCATTCATCACTGATGGGTTCGGTTCCGAGACCTTGGGACCGAGTTGGCCTAATACCACGCTTGCGCCAGCCAAAAACTCTCGAGCTAAGGTTCTAACCACAACACCCTTCTCCCTGTTACATCAGATCAAGTTTGCCCATGTTATACAAGTAGAGCAGAGACCACTTTTTGCGCAAATGCCCTAAGACACCAATTGGACCCAAAGTATCCCTCTGGAGCCTTTGGGGTGGGGGTGGGGGGGTGGGAAGTGATGAATGAAAGATCAACAACACAGATGGAACGTTATGGTAATACAACTTCTTTATCTGAGGTTGTTAATCTTCTTTCCATTCATCACTGATGGGACAAAATCCCCAGCTACCTTGTGATCCTTGGGCTGGCCTTATGGAAGAACATTCCTGCTTGCCACTGAGCCGGAGGCAGCTCTCCCTCTGGAGACCATATTCAATTTGTAATGATTGATAAAAGTGTGGGGTTTAGCCCAAGTGGCTGCTGCACGGATATCATCCATAGAAGCCTTGGAATGGAAGGTTACAGGTGTTGCCATAGCTCTAGTAGAATGGGTTTTAATATTCTGTGGCATAGGTTCTTTTGCAAATGAATAAGTGAAACGTATGCAGTCCTTTAGCCATTTTGATAAAGTGACCTTGGAGACAGAATTTCCCATTCTAGGCCCAGAAAAGGAAATGAAAAGATGTTCAGACTAACTAATTGCTTTGGTCGTGTTTAAATAAAATCTCAATTGTCTGTGCACATCCAAGAAATGTAGGCAGTATTCCCCTTCATTAGAAAAATTCAGGAAAAATACTGGTAAGTCAATAGTGATGGAAAAGTCAAAACTTTGGGGAGGAAAGATGGGTTTGTCCGGAGTGATACTCTGCCCTTGTGGAGGATTAGATAAGGTCTTTTGGTGCATAATGCCTGAAGCTCAGAAATTCATCTGGCTGATGTGATGGTTACCAGGCAGAGGGATTTCCACGACAACAATGTGAGGTCACACACTGCTGCGGGCTCAAAAGGAGGTTGAGTCAAAGACTGGAGAACTAACATGAGGTTCCATGGCTCTACAGGCTGTGACTGGAGGCATAATGTGAGAAACTCCTTTGAGAAAAGTTTTACATAAATGCAGTGATACAAGAGGACTGCCATCTAATCCATTACGACAGTTTAAAATAGCAGCAAGATGTACTCGTATGGTAGAGGCTGTGGCTCCATCTTCGAAAAAATGTAGTGTAAAACTGCTGTGATTGGAGCTGAATACTTATCGAGCATCTTTTCCTTTGACCAAATAGAGAATCTTTTCCATTTATCCAGGTATAGTCTTCTGGTGGATGGTTTATGAGAGGCCAGAATAATGTCACAAATAGGTGAGGTGAGATTATCCTGCCTGGCGACTAACAGAAGTGGAGAAACCAAGCTGTCATCTTGAGACTGGACAGGTTTGGATGACAAGCCTTGGGGGTGAGAAATTAGGTCTGGAAAAGAATCCAGAATCCACAGTCGACATAACAGATGAGGCCAAAGGAAGGGGAACCAAACTTGTCAAGCTAAAAGGGGACTATGAAGATCACTTTGCATTTCAACCGAATGGCTTTCTTTATGAACTGGGGTACGAGAGGAATGGGGAATAGGCATATAGCAGTCTCATTGGCCAATCGTCAATTAGAGCATTCCTCAGGGACTCCCCCTTTGGGGGGAACAGGGAAAAATAGCTGCTGCATTTGTTGTTTGACAGGGAGGCGGAATAGGTGGCAGCAAGGCTGGCCCCGATGGCTGAAGTTTTCTGCCGCTACTTCAGGATTGAGAGACCACTCATAAGGCAAGAGAATACATCTGCTCAACTTGTCTGCAATCACGTTGGAAATCCCCGGGATATGCGTTGCTATCAAAAAGTGGTTGGAAGCTATCACCCACTGCCAAATTCTCATGGTCTCTCGACACACGGGATAGGGACTTGGCTCCTCCTTGCTTGTTGATATACCAGACTACTGACATTGTCTAACTAAATTGCAATCATTCCAGAAGGAAGAACAGGATGGAATGCTTGCAATGCTAACAGCGTTGCTCTCAGTTCTAGAACGTTGTTATGAAGGTTGGCCTCCAATGTGGACCATGCCCCTTGGACTGTCCTTCCCTGGAAATGCCCCCCCCCCCAACCTATAAAGGAAGCATCCGTGGTCACAATGGCTGTGGGCTGAGGGGGCTGGAATGGACAGCTCCAAAGTTCTGTGTCTGACCTCATCCACCAAAGAAGATCCTGCTTGTAAGAACTGGTGATTTGAATCTGAAAACAGAAGGTGGTAATTCGAAAACCACTGAGAGAGAAGCCATTGAAGTATTCGCATGCGCAGTATCGCAAGAGGCACTACTGGTATGGAAGCTGCCATGGATCTTAGAACCTGAAGAACCTCCCTCACTGAGACTTTGTTTTGAAAGAGTATCACCCAGAGCTGAAGCCTCAATCTCTGAAGTCTGTGAGCTAGGAGCGACACCAGACAAGAGCGGGTGTCAAAGACTGCTCTGATAATTTCTATCTTCTGGACTGGAGCAAGATTGGATTTCTCTCAGTTCACAGGTATCCCAAAAAGTTTTGCCAGTTAAAGGGTGTACTGCAGGGGCTGTTATCAGAAGATTCTTGGTGGGGGCGATAAGGAGCCAATCGTCCAAATATGGAAACACCAGGAATCCTTGTAGCCTCAAGTGAACTGCAACCACTGCCATGCACTGTATGAACACTCTGGGGCTGTAGAGAGTCTGAATGGCAGGGCACGAAACTGGTAGTGCTAGACTCCTAGCCGGAAGTGAAGTAGACTCCTGGAATGTTTGCCCATTTCGATGTGGTAATATGCGTCCCGGAGATCTACTGAGCACATCCAATTGCCTTCCCTTAGAAAAGGGAGAATGAATTGAACTGTGACCATCCGGAATTTCGTTTGGGAAACAGACTTGCTCAAATTGCTGAGATCCAAAACTGGTCTCCAGTCCCTTCTTTTGGGACCAAAAAGAATCTTGAGTAGAATCTGGATCCGCATTGATCTGGTGGGACTAACTGGATGACTTTTTTGATACAGCTTGTTTATTTCTGCAGCTGCTTCTTCCCTTTGACTGGGTGGAAAGTCAAGAAGGTTTGCTGCGAGCTTTGGGTAAGCAATGAGGGGAATGGTGTAAAGTACAGTTTTGTACCTACCATAAATGTAGATGTCCGAACTGGATAGCATCTGCAGTCATAACAAATGGGTTGTCCTGTCGTCAGGCAGCCCTTCGGTCGGCCGGATTCCAAAGTCTGGGTCCGGCTTCGGCTGATGTCGCACTTCACCCGACGTCATCTCTGCTGGTCTTCGGGTATAAAGGCATCAGCCGACGCCATTTTCCTCAGTGTTTCTTGCCCCAGATGCCAGTTGCCCTCTTGGAAGGCTAAACTTTGGATAAATGCCAATGTTTCCAAAAAAGTAGAAGGTAAACACAAAAAATGAGCATGTATGTACATATATACAAACAAATACACCATAAGAGACTCCCCCCAGCTAGCTATTAGGAGGGTAAATACCCTAGGAGTACCACAGAGGGGAAGGAGGGTGGGTAATCCTGACTGCAGATGCTATCCAGTTCGGACATCTACATTTATGGTAGGTACAAAACTGCACTATGTCCTTCATGGATGCATCTGCAGTCATAACAAATGGGTAGAATACCATAGCCGAACTAGGGGTGGAGGAAGAAAAATTATGGTGTAGTTAGGATCCCTTGCAGTACAGCAGTGGCAAACCCTGCTCGGGATCTAGAGTATAGAGGTAAATTATAATGCTTGGCAAATGTATGCACGGAGGTCCAAGTAGCCGCCTCAATGTCCTTGGTTGCCACTCCTCGTAAGAAAGCTGTGGTAGTGGCTGTAGCCCTTGTAGAATGAGGTCTTATGTTCTGTGGAATTGGTTTTCCATGGTAGGAGTAGCAGAATCTTATGCAATTTCCTATCCATTTGGAGATTGTCTGTTTGGAAATTGCTTTTCCTTCCCTTCCTGTTGCATAGGCTACTAAAAGCTGGTCAGTTTTTCTGTTACTTTTGGTTCTGTCCAGGTAGTAGCGTAACTGCCTGTGTACATCCAAGGTATGCAGCAGTCTTTCCCCCCTGTTCTGTGGATTGGGAAAGAAGGTAGGTAGGTGGATTGCCTGGTTTAAAGACACTCTGGATACCACCTTAGGCATAAATGTAGGATTAGTTCTCATGGACACCCTATCTTGATGGAAGATTAGGAAGGGTTGCACTGCCATTAAGGCCTGTAGTTCCGAAACCCTCCTTGCTGAGGTAATTGCCAGTAGGAAAGCAGTTTTCCATGACAGGTGTTGCAGATCTGCTGTTGCTGCTGGTTCAAACGGAGGTAGTGTCAACTTTTCTAGCACAAAGTTCAAGTCCCATGCTGGTAATGGTGGTTTCCTAGGAGGTTTTACATTCTTGATCCCTCTGAGGAACTGCCTGAGTAGAGGATGCGAAAAGACAGGTGGATCGAAGCTGTATTCTGCTGAAATAGCTGATGCATGTATCTTGATGGAGGAATAGGACAGGCCTGTATGTAGAAGCTCTGCCAAGTACTCCAGAATGTTAGCAATATCTATGTTTGACACATCTTTTCCTCTTTCAGTACTCCAAATGACAAACCTTTTCCATTTTCCTGCATAGTTCCTTCTTGTTGAAGGTCTGCGGGCTTCAAGGATGTCTTTAACCCTTTGGGAAAGGTCTGGGTTAGTTGCTGCTATGTGATGTTCCAGGCAGTCAGTTGCAAGGTTTTTAGGTTTGGATGCATGATGTTGTAGTTGTTCTGAGTTAACATCAAAGGCATCAGGGGTATTGACCACATTCTCTCCCGAGACATGCTTCTCAGCAATGGGTACCAGTGTTGTCTTGGCCAATTCGGAGCTATCAGGATTATCCTTGGACGTTCCTGTTTGATTTTCAGTAGTACCTTGTGCATCAAGGGAAGAGGTGGAAATGCATATGCTGTCAGGCCTTTCCAGCTGAAGGATAGAGAGTCCACCTTCCATGCAAGTGGGTGGAATGTCCTTGTGCAGAATTTTTTGAGCTGGTGATTGAGTGGGGATGCGAATAGATCTATTTGTGGCATTCCCCATTTCTTTGTGATGGCCTTGAAGATGTCCGGGTGTAGCATCCATTCGTGAGCATCCGAGGTGGTTCTGCTTAACATGTCTGCTAGGGTGTTCTCTTTTCCCGGCACAAATATTGCCTGTAACTGGATGTTGTAGCTGAGAGACAGATTCCAAAGGTCCAAAGTCATTCTGCATAGGGGGTATGAATGAGTGCCTCCCTGTTTGTTGATGTACCACATGACTGTGGTGTTGTCTGTCCTTATCATCAAGTGACCTTCTTTGAGGAATGGTCTGAATTTTTGGATTGCCAGTTTTACTGCCAGCATTTCTTTTTGGTTTATGTGCAGGTGCAGCTGGTCTTGAGTCCACAATCCTTGTATGCATTTGTCCAGCATGTGCGCCCCCCATCCTAGGTCTGAGGCGTCCGTTGTGATGGTTTGGCTTGCTCGAAAGTTGTGGAAGGGTAAGCCTGGGTTTGACTGGCATGCTTGAGCCCACCATAGGAACTCCTGTTTTAGGCATGGGATTAGTGGGATTTCTGTTTCTAAGCTGTGCCTGTGCTGAGACCATAAATTCTTTAGGTACCACTGTAGCTTTCTCATATGCAGTCTGGCATGTGGAACCAAGATTATGCATGATGCCATGAAGCCAAGGCCTGCAGAACTTTTCTTGCTGTTAGTTTGTTCTGCTTTGTTAATGCCAAGAAGTAAAGAGGGAGTTCTTTTTGTTTTTCTGCAGTTAGGAATGCCATTTGTTTTACTGTGTCCAATTCCGCGCCCAAGAATGTTCTTGTTTGGGATGGTATCAGCCTTGACTTTTGTAAATTGACTGTGTATCCCAGGGCTTGTAGCAAGTAAATGACCCTTTGTAAATCTGTTGTCAGCTTGCTTTTGTTGTCCGCTTGTAACAGGCAGTCGTCCAGGTATGGATAAATTTGGATTCCCTGTAGTCTGCAGTGAGCGATTACTGATGCCAGGCATTTTGTGAATACTCTGGGCAGTAGATAAGCCAAAGGGCAATGCTGAAAATTGATAATGCTCTGATCCTGCAAGAAATCTGAGGTATCTTCTGCAATTTGGTCGAATGGGGACGTGCAGGTATGCCTCCTTGAGATCTAGAGTTACCAGCCAACACTCCTTGCCCAGCATGGGAAGAAGTTGCTGTAGGGTCAGCATTTTGAATTTTGGGACAATGATGTATGTGTTTAAGACGGACTGGTCGAGAATAGGTCTCCAACTTTTCTCTTTTCTTGGTACTAGGAAGAGTCTGGAGTAGAATCCTTTGCCCTGTTCTGTTATTGGTACTCTTTCCACAGCTCTCATCTTTGTTAATTTCGCTATCTGCTGTAGAGCTTCTATTTTTTGATTTGGAGGTAGGCTTGGCATTCCTCTTTTTACTGGTAAGGTGTGGAAGTGGAACCGGTAGCCTTGGTCTATGGTTTGCAAAATCCACTTGTCTTTTGTGATATAGTGCCAATTTTTCGAAAATAAGGCTAACTTTCCGCCTAAAGGTGCTGCTGTTTGCTCCCTGGTAGGCGGTGTCAGAGCCAAGTCACTGTGATTGTCCTGTTGCAGTGGCAGTGGTTGTGTCTGTGCCTCGGTTATTGCCTTGCCACTGTTGTCCTCTGTAGGCACCTCCTCTGGATTGATTTCTGCCTCTAGAGCGTCTATTCCTGCCCCTTTGGGATTTTGTGGAGTCTGGAAAGGACCAATTTTTGGCAGGCCAGTTCCTGCTAAACCTTGGGGGCTGAACCTGTAAGAAATCTTTAACTGTTTGTACAGATTTTGCCTTTTCTTCCATTTTCTTCATTACTTGCTGGGCAGGTGTACCAAATAGACTGGCCTTATCCATAGGAGCATCTAACAGCTTTGCTTTAACATGATCCGGTAAGACCTGTTCTTTCAGCCATGCATGCCTTCTTATCACTGTGCCAGTCATGGCTGATCTAAATGAAGCCTCCAGTGCATCATAGCCACATTTTAAGGAATGGTTACTAACCTGTTGGATGTTATTCACCATTTCTAATACATATTTCTTATCTAAGGATTCATCAGAGGACAGTTTATTAGTTAACTGATCAAGCATAAACTCTTGGTATTGGATCATATGAAACTGACAGTTTAAAGCTCTAGCTGAGAGAGTAGCAGAGGTGTACACTTTTTCCCCCCATCTCTCTAAGGACCTGGATTCCCTTTCAGAAGGAATAGGGTTTTTTGCTGTGGTCGAGGCTACTGCCTTAGGCCCCTGGGATATAGTTTCGGGATCTGCAAGTGGGGCCTTGTATAGGTGGTGATGAGTGTCTGGCACCCTGTAATATCTATCTGGTTTGGCAGGGGCTGGAGGTAAAGAATCAGGAGCAGTGCAAACATCATTAAATGCATCATCCACAACAGGCAGTACAGGAGGTATAGCTAAGGGCCTATGTTGTGGTAAGTGCAGAAAAGTCCTAAGCCTTTTTCTTGAATCTGAGAAATCTTGTCCCTGCCATTGGAATTGTTCTCTCATGGCATGTAAGGCTTCCCCAAAGGAAAATTCCTCTGGTGGAGAGGCAGCTGGAATGGATTCTTCAGCATTGGAATCTTCATAAGTAGAAAAAGGAGCCTCTGGCTGGTCTGTAATGTCTGAGTCAT
Source organism: Protopterus annectens (assembly GCF_019279795.1). Classification (NCBI taxonomy): domain Eukaryota; kingdom Metazoa; phylum Chordata; order Ceratodontiformes; family Protopteridae; genus Protopterus; species Protopterus annectens. Next base: position 913,177,567 of record NC_056746.1, on the reverse strand, counting down.
CCGCAGAATCATCAGAGGACACTGGCTCGGGGGGCTCTGCTCTAGGTCTCTTTTCTGGGGGCTGAGAGGCCCTGTCTGGGTGAGATTGGGATCCCCTAATTAAGGATATTAAATCTTCTGCCAGAGTAAGCATTTGTGAACTTGAAGTGGGCCTGTGTGAGGGGGGCTTAACAGGCACTGATTTAACAGATTTGGCTGTTTTAGCCCTGGCAAAGGCCTTAATAGACATGGCTGCAGGAGGCCTAGCAGCACCACGTGCTGGGGTAGAGACATCCAAAGGGATGGTGTCTGATAAATCACTAGGAACCACAGTTGTAGGCAAAATTTCTGAGGCCGATTCAACTAAGGTAGCAGGAGCCTCAGTAGTAGTCATGGATTCGGCTGAAGATTGACCAGTTTTCTCGGTTTCGGCCGAAACAGAGACACTCGCGGCTTGCTTAACCGTGGTTTCGGCGAAACCGGACCTGAGTGTTGGTCTTTTTCTTTGCGTTTTTTAACAATTTGGGTAGTCGGAGGATCCGTCGGCATAATGTACGCAAAATCTGAGCCGAAAAACTGTTCAGCAAACTCCGACCGGCGCCTAAGCGTCGTCGGTTGAAGGAAGCACAGGCCGAACAGGCTGCTACGTCGTGGTCTGGGCCTAAGCAAGGCAGACAGTAAGAGTGGAAATCTTTATGAGGTATTTGTTTCCCACAAGTTAAACAGTTATTGACTTTTTCTGACATCGGCTGAGGCAAGAAAGAGTCCCCAACGGGATACTTAGCTTTTTAGAAGTCTTCGAAGTAATATTCGGTAGTAGTAATCTCTGGATCTGACCGACCGGCACTTGCGAACAGCTTCTGCTTCGGGCGCCACGCGGCAAGAAAGACTGAGGAAAATGGCGTCGGCTGATGCCTTTATACCCGAAGACCAGCAGAGATGACGTCAGGTGAAGTGCGACATCAGCCGAAGCCGGACCCAGACTTTGGAATCCGGCCGACCGAAGGGCTGCCTGACGACAGGACAACCCATTTGTTATGACTGCAGATGCATCCATGAAAGACATCCTCTGGTTATGATCTTCTGCACCCAACGATCGGTGGTTATTGAATGCCAGGCAGGTTGGTGCAGGGAGAAACTACCCCCAACTGCTTCCAGTGGAAAGCAATCGGGCCGCTCTTCAGCAGCGCTGAAAAGGTTGCCCAAAGAAAGAATCCCTGGGTCCCTGATTACGTGAATCCCCACAGCCTCGGTAGGGGCATCTTCCAGAATTGTTACCCCCTGTGCCCCTGGGGGTATCACCATGCGTGGCATGGAAAGGACCCTGAGATTTTTTGTGCCACATTTTGCCACTCCTCTGGTTCCTGGATAAGGAACGTTTAGGGTTGGAAACGTAGACCAAAGGCAAACAGTGTCTAACCGTCCTGCTCACACCTGGCCAGAGTGTCCTTCACCTTTGGGCCAAAATGGGATGATGTTTCGATGGGAGCACTCAGGAAGCAAGACTTGAAAGGGTCCGCAAGGTCACAAAGGCGCATCCAGGCATGGAGTCTCATAACTATGCCTGAACCCGCAGCTCTAGCCGCCCCTTCGGTTGCATGCAAGAGCAACCTCATGGATGAATTGGAGATAGATTCCAGGGTTGTGAGCTGCGAGGCAACTTTATCCCTTACTTCATCAGACACCTGCCCTGTAAGTGTTCCAGAGAGTTCAGCGATCAAGTATCTTTGGAGCCTCGTAAAATGCGGCAAGTAGTTCAGGGACCGTATGGCAAAGGGTGCTGAAGCAAAGACTCGCTTCCCCAATCTGTCCATGGCCCAGGAGTCTCTGTTGGGCGGGTGAACAGTAGGACTCTGTTCAACGAGATCCTTTTTTGTGGCCGCCACCACCACCATAGCACCAACTGGTAAACCTCTGGACCAATGTGGGTTTTCCTCGGGTGGAGAAAGCATCTTGTCAGGTCTCCGAGGGATCACCTCAACAGAATCTGGGTTCTTCCAAGCACGCTGTACCACGAGCTGAACTTGCTTGTCTGCAGGCAGTGTCACCCAAGAGGTAGATGGCAGGGCACAGAAAGCCTGCAGAAACACAGACTCCTCGGAAGAAGGATTAGTGGGCTTCCAGTAACCCCTCTGTTTCAATATTTCAAGGATGTCTCCGAAGGAGACATCCTCAGCGGGTGACCATGGGGACCCTTCACAGTCATCGAAATCCATGTTTTCTGTTAGAGACTCTTCAGGCAAGTCTATGTGCTTCCTCTTGCACAATGTCTCCCATGGGGGCTCCTCAGTTAGGACTTCTGAGGAGGACTTGGAAAAGAGGGTACCCTGCAATGGGGAGTCCTGTGGCTGTCCTGCCCGGTGTCCTGGGGAGGTGGCCTGTGACAGCCGTAGCTCAGGGGGAGAAGTCTGGGGTTCTAACATTGGCGAAACGCTTCCAGAAGCAAGTACCTCTCCATAGCATGGAAAGCAGATCCGCCAGAATAGGGATGGGAGCTTGGAACCAAGGACAACCTTGGAACCGGGGTCACACACTGCTCTGTCGAACCCACTCCCGAGGATGGAGCCTCAAGCAGGATCGGTACAGACAGGACTCCCGACACAGAAGACAGAGCCGAAGAAACACTCCGAATCGTGCCACGAACTGAGGAGCCTGCAGCCTAATCACGGGGTTGAGGAAGGCCCAGTTCAGCGGGAACAGAAGACCATAAGGACAGTCCCGGAGCCTCAATGAGGTCCACTACATGAGCAGAGACGGGGGCGTTCCAAAAACAACATCTGAGCAGATGGCTTTGGAACCAGTATGGTCAAAGGAGGAGAATAGGATGGAGTCTGTGGAGAAGTCAACCCAAGTCCTGCAGGAGGATGGGTCCTGAAGGAGTGCTTATCCCCCTCGCTGTCAACGGCTGGTCCACAAGACACACCACATCAAGTTCAGAAAGGATTCTGGTGGATCTAGTGGATATCCCAGACGAGGAGTCAAGTCATTCTAGGAACGGACTGTACACCTGCACTAGAAAAGGGTCAATGGATGGAGAGTATTGGGTCTGTGGTGTGGAATCAACCGACACCGATGTCTCAAGTTTGGAGACCAGAAGCAGTGGGGTCAAATTTGTACTTATCGGGGCCATAAAGGAGCTCAGCGCCAAAGGGGCACTTGGAGCTGACGCACAATGTTCAATCATAACTGCACAGATAGGCATTGAAGTTCACTGTGCCAAAGTTGTAGTTATCATAGTGAGGTCAACAGTCTGTGCCGGAGACCATACTGAGCCGAAGCTGGCGCCAACATAGTAACTGTCGTAGCAAGAGCAGAAGAGGTCAGGGCAGACATGCTCCAAGGATAGTTTTGGTACTTTAGGCTTCACAGATGTACCCTGGTCACCAGAAGGTGATGAGGGAACCGAATGGGACCTTTTCTTATCCTTAATTGGAGAGGGTGTGACCTCCATTTGCAGAAAGAGCCTCTGGAAAGGGCGACTTAAGCAGGCCCTTCAAGATTAACTTATTTTTGCACTTGTTCAAAGTGCACTGACTGAAACTTTGACAAATCACACAGGGAGGTTGCACCGAAAGATGGGGCACTCCCAAACAATAAATCATGAGAGTCTCTACTACCTTTACAAAAATGCACAATGTTTGAAACCCGATGTGCCCCTTTTATCAGACATCATGAAGATTACACACAACAATCACAGGTAAAATACTATAGGAAAATATTTTTAAACTCTATGTCTATGTCTAAACTTGTCTAAATACACACAATATCTAAGAAACACGTCAAAAAACACACAACTATTCAGAAAAAAGGAAAAGAGAAAGAGATACCAATGATGGTATTGAAGGAATACCACAAGGTTAGAGAGGGAAGGCTGTACCACCAATGGTACTTAAAAGTTTACCAAAAACGGGTAGAAGCAGGAGTGAAAGGTTCTAAATATAACTATAAAATATAGAATTATACATATAAACCACAATCGTGACAAAAAATCCTAAGAGATATCAAAATGTTTTCACTTAGCTGAGGGCTTGGCTGAAGCGTGGCTTTATGGTTATGCGGCAAACAAGATCTGAAGTAACAGGGAGAAGGGCATTGTGGGTAGAAGTTTAGCTCTCAAGAGTTTTTGTCTGGTATTAGGCAGACTCGGTTCCAAGGGCTTGGAACCAAACCCATCAGTGATGAATGGAAAGAAGATTAACAACATAAGATACAATTTTAAAAGATAAAGATGTTCAAAGTTTGCTGCTCTCCTCCATTGTCTGACTTATGTTTCATAATACTTAGGCTCACACATACAATAGAGAGCTAGACAGAACTTTTCTGAATCTCACACTGCCATGTCTGTTGAGCAGGAAATACTGCATGGTGACCAACATTCACCTGTGCCATTACAGCCATCTGCACTGTTCTTCCCCATATGGGTACTATGTTGTGTGTGTGCTCTACCACATATTGTGCCAGTATTATCTGACAAAGGAAAAGCTCTTCTTGAATTTCAGTCTCACCAAAATATTTCAGTTACATCTATGAATCCAACTGCTCATTATATGGGGAGGTTGAATGTCTGGGTGTTCTTCCATGAAGCTTTAATAGGCCCACTGCATTCACACACCAAACATAACTACCACGTACACACTGTCCACAAAATCTCTTGGAATAGTGGCTATCAGGATATGGAAATCTAGGTGGCCATAACCAATTCACATAGTTGCCATAAATGTGCTGCATACATTTTTATAATCTGCCCAAGTACAATGTTTATCACCAGAATTTAAAGACACAGGAATCCTAAATGAAGAGGCAGATTATCCATAACCTGCAGCATAACAGCAATATATATATATATATATATATATATATATATATATATATATATATATATATATACATATACACACACACACACACATATATATATATATATATATATATATATATATATATATATATGTATAAATAAATAGCAAGTGCCCTACACAGATACCGGCCTGACTAAAGCTATAAATATATTGGGAACCTAATGGCCTAACATGTGGACTTTTAATCTTGCAATAAATAATAAAATATTTCAATGCAGTGGAATAGGAAGAATCTCTCTCTCTCTCTAGCAATAACAGAGTATAAAATGATCTCGGACAACTGTTGCTCAGCCACGATCTACTGGCACATTAATCAGTTTCTCAGGACTTTTGCTGACATAACTATTTGTTTTATTATGTGTTTGTCCAGACATACAGTTTCCCCAGCATCTGTCTCACAAGCATAACCTCGGTACTCTACATTGAACAGAGTATCTGAGGCATACACCCCATTCAATATAGATGCCCATCAGGAAGCTAGCTGGGGTGCTATTTGCATAAAGTATGTTCTTGGTAAGGGCAGCTACTATTCTTTTATATACAGTCTTAACCGCAAAGAATTTTTTATGAATTGCACTACTGTCATGACCAAGTACTCAGCACAGAGACTACATCCCACTTATGAGACTGTATTTCATGTCTGTGAATTTACCTTTATTGGGACATCAAAGCTACCATATTTACACTTTTCACAAAAATGTCAAACAAAAGTTTACAAACTACCATCCAGATTCAGAACACTCGGATTCACTTAACTCGATGCAGTGAAGTTAAGAGCAACTACATGCAGGGTTTGTGTGATTCAGAACAAAACAGACTCTGCAAAAGGGGCAAGCCAAGCAGCACAGGTCTGGTGCTGTATATGCTACTGGGCATATAATGATATGGTAATGAGCATATTCCAGTATGCCAAGGTAAAACAAAAAAATACAGCAATTCGTGAACATATAAATGCCGCTTAACATGGCCTGTACTTCTTGCACATTTAAACTCGGGTGAATGTTCGTGCTCAGTTTAAGGGAATCACTAAAGGATGTTAGGGATTACTACTGCATTAGTACATGTGGATCTGAAGAGTCAATGCTGTGCTCGACTGTGCTTGATGCCACCCGCAGGATGGGCCTGGTCATTTGACTGCACTTAATGTTTCATGGACTCCCTGATGCCAACATTGTGCATTGGTACCATGTAGGCAGGGACAAGATTCAAAAACTATGGACACGTATCCGCCTCATCTGCAGCCCTGTGGGAGTAGGGGAGTACCAATAAAACAATAACGCTAAGGTATATGTTGCTTTATGTATTCTGCCTACAAGAAAAGTACAGCTATGCAAGTAAACTTACCATAACAGTAGATGTTTGAATGATCACTGCTGCAGTAGCCATAGCTATAGGGGTGATATCCTGGCTTGCCTCAAAATGCTTCAGGGCACCTTCCATTCATACAAACAGTTTGGCAGGTTTTGCCAATCTGCCTAAAACACAGGTTTGAGTGTCAGTCCCTTCAGAGCTTTCATATTAACTGAGACACATGGAGGCTGAGCCTTAAGAGAAAAAAAAGGAATAAAAATATATACAATGTATACACACAATGGCATAATCAACTAAAAGGGGATGTAGAAAGCAAGTACTGCATCGCTGATCATTTGAACATCTACTGTTCTGAAAAGTGTACATACACAACTGTAGCATGTTCATCACACTGATCACTGCTACATTAGCCTTGGTTCTATGGGTAGATTACCCTAGCTTACAACATTTTGAAGGTGAAAGGGAGGAGGTCGAGGAGACCCTGGAGAATGGTCAAAGCTAAGCCTGATCTAGACCTATAAAAGGAATCAAGCTTGTAGTGCTTTTTAAAAATATATTACAGAGGACAGCATCACTGATGCAGAATACTTCTAGACTCCATCCATTTCCAAACAGCCATAGACTCGGCCTTGACCATACCTAGAATAGTTCTGTTATGGTGAGAATAAGACCTTTCAACTCAGATAATCTTGTAGAGATCAGAGCAATCAGGAAAACAGTTTTCCATATTAAGAACCTCAAGTCTACCAAATGAGCTTGTTCAGTGGGAGCAAATTTACCTTCGCCAACACAAAAGTAAGATCTCAAGGAAGAAACACCATTTTTCCTTGGAGGTCTCCTATGCAAAACCCCTTTCAACAACATTCTGATGCGAGATTGTTTTGAAAGAGGAGAATCCACAGGTAGACATGCTGAAATGGCTTATAAACGAACCTTGATGGAAGAATAAGAATGGTGCTAAAATAAGGTAAAACTGGAGAAAAACTAGCCCTTAATGGATGCTGGTTATGTTGGCACTAACTAGAAAACATTTTCCATTTGCTAATATGTGATTTTCTAGTAGCAGGCTTTTTACCTCCATTAGTGCCTGCTGCACATCCTTAGTAAACAGGAGCCTAAAGGGAATGAAGTCCCTATCATCCAGGCAGTCCGATGAAGTTGACTAGGTTAGGAAGTATCAAGCAGCCTTGTTTTTGTATGAGTACATCCATTCTGTCCGGACGATTGTGATAAATGGCCTTGGCCATTTCCAAAGGCTGGGAGAATCACTGCTGCCTGGCCCAAAAGGGAGTTACCATAACGATCTTGGGGGATTCCTTCTGATTCTTCAGAAAGTACAGTTGAGTAACATCTTACCATAACAGTAGAGGTCCTACTTCTCACTGTTGCAATATTCTTTACTCTTGGGATACCCTGCAGAGGATAGCCTAACATCCGTCCAGTATACCAAACTCTCTACACCTTCCAGGCACTGTATGTCAGACACATGTCCTACGTGCAAGGCTCAAGGTACATCCGTGTTGCATGGATGCCTAATTCTCAGAAGTGAAGTGTCCAATGAGAACTGGAACAACCCCAGAGACAGCAAGATGCACATCCAGAAAGAGAATAAGGACGAGATAAAGCTGAAGAGGGGGCCCTTTGACCAGGAGAAGGGTATCAGAAAATAAGAGGGGGTAGGAAGGAGGGAGGGAGACAGAGAATATACTGACAATGAGAAGTGGGACATCTACTGTTATGGCAAGACCTTGCGCAACTGTAGTACAGTAAGCTCTCAGTTAACAGGCATGCATTGGGATTGGCAGATGCCAGATAACTGTAGTTTCTGGTTGCATGAGAGTTACTATTAAAAACAGGTCTAACTAATACTGTACCCTATACTATTTGTTTGGTTTGACTTGTTCTTAGGTTGGGGAGAGGGAATTAATTCCTATCTTCCTTTTTAAAACTCAAACTCAAAATGTTAGGTATGTTTCTGCGGGGGAGGGGAAACAAAGTGCAAGACAAAGTATTTTTTTGATTTTTTTTTTTCTGGTTGCTTGAGAGCTCTGGTTGCTTGACTTCCGGTTAACTGAGAGTTTACTGTAAGTCCTTCCTTATCACTGTTGCATTATTCTTGGAAGAGTACAAAAGCTAATGGAAAGTATGGGAGGAGAAAGGCAGAGAAGACCCCTCTACAAATCCATGGAGGATGCCCCTGGGAGAACACACCTTGGCCCTGGAAATGACACCTAGCTTGCAATGTTTGTACAAAAGTGTTGACAGAAGACCAAGTAGCAGCTTTCAAGATGGAGCTAGTATCTAGACCCTTGAAAACGTCACCAGGATGCCACTGCCCTGGTAGAATTAGCACAAACAGAAAGACAAGCTGCTTGGCATGAAAACGATAAGAAATGGCCTTAAAAATCCAGGAGAAGACAGTTTGCTTTGACACTAGTAATACAGTTTGCTAGAAGCACTTCAGTTCACCACACCACTCTTAAAGCAATAATTTGTTGTTTATTCCATTGAAAACGAACAAAACACATAAAGCACTAAGCGCTTTCACCCAGTAACAAACCGGGTTTCCTCAGAGTGAATTTTCATAAGGAGCAGCTATCATTAAATACTTTTATTTAATTGGTTAAATTACATTCAATAAGCAATTAGCATAATTATTTGATTAAAAACCATAGTAACTTGAATAAAAAACTTTTGTTCATCAATTTCTATCTGTTCATTACAAACTTCGTAGGATGAAGTTAGTAGAGAGAGGACGTTCACTACCTGGGTTGGACACCTTTTTAACAGCACCAAGACTATCAACGGATTTACAGCCTAGCGACATGGGGAACTTAAACAAACAATTGCTTGAGTTTGAGAAACAACTCAGGAAATTTAAAGCGCTACAAATGGATAACGCTTTTCTCGAACGCTCCTTGGAACTTAATCAGGTGCCCAAAGGACTTAGGGTGCTGAAGGTACCTTTCGGCTTCGAGGACGACGATTTATTTAAGGAACTTTTGGAAATATATGACAACGCTGGTAAGCAGCTTATGAGACTGATTATAAAAAACAATAACAACAAGCTCAGTCAATTAAATGAAATTTTATTAAAATTGGATGGTAGCATAAGAAGTGACTTATTATATGAACACAACAAACATAGGTTAGATAACATTCTAGCTGACATTAATAGGTATGTAAGTAAAGGTCTTGATTTTAAAAACAAAAAACTACAGAGAGATTCACAGGATTATTTAAATAATAAGGCATATAACCATTTCAAGGAATACAAAAGGCAAATGAGGGAAACAAAACAGAATTACACAAGTAATATAACCAACAATAGAGATGATGAAGTTAATGTGCAGGGGGGGAGAAACAATTACGGGCACAACACCCCACATATGCATGACCAGGGACAACTTGATTTTTTAGAAGAGCAGCCACTGAGGAGATCAGAACGCATAAGGGGGCGTTATCAAGGGCAGAGATATTACCAGAACAACAACAGGAACAGATGAACAGCATTGAATTATGTTATTTCAACCATTCAGATAGCGTTAATTGTTGTAATGTACCAAAGGCTATTACTGAAACTGTTGAAGTTACACAAGGAAAAGCAATGAATAATGATTCTATGTTAACTAATTGCGTTTTTGACTCTTGTTTATTAGAAAATAATGATTCTTTAGAACTAAGACAATTGTGTGATGAATCTGAACTTTCTACAATGCATTGTGATATTATTACAGAAGGAAGTTTTTCATTGTACAATTATTCTGACAAAGTTGTAAATTCAGACTGTGTATCTCTTTTTAAAAAAGGTTTTAAATTCATTCCTTCTTTTAAGTTGGATATAGGAAGAGTTTTAGTTAACTTGAGATTGTACACAAGGAAGTTAAACCTGAAATTGTTCTTCCACAATCGTGATGACACATGGAAAAGGGAAGTTAATTCTGTTAGTATTAAGAAAGCAAGTACTTTCATACCTCCCAACAATCCAGTTATTCATTTATTCGAAATGTTCTGTGATTCACAGATTAGGAAAGCATTAAAAAGAAAAGACATAATGAAAGAAAACTTAACTACATCTGAGAGGTTTTGCCTGAATGAACTATACAGCAACAACAAATACAGAATCATGAAACCAGATAAGGGGGGAGGGGTTGTCATAATGAGCACAGTAGATTACAAAAATAAAATGTTGAATATGCTCAATGACGAAACCACCTATACCCGATGTTCAAGGTATGATATGGTTAAGGCCCAAACCAAAATTGATTGGCGGCTCTATGAAATGTTAATGGACGGGTGTATTAACAAAGAAGAGCATGATTTCTTGGTAGTTGAACATCCTATTACACCTAATGTGTTCGGGATACCAAAGATTCATAAGGATGTAAATAACCCCCCGTTTAGACCAATAATAGCAGCAAAACACTCTAAAACAGAGTCCTTGGCATATTTTATTGATATTAATTGTAAAGAAGCGATAGAAAATACTCCTCACATTTTAAAGGACTCATGGAACTGCTTAGAAAAATTACATGAGCACAGGGAATTGATCTCACCTGACACTTATTTAGTTACTATAGACATTATCAACCTTTTCTCAGTTATACCCCATGAAATAGGACTTGAGCTATTCGAAAACAGCCTACTGAGGTACGGTAACCATCACACTGTTAAAAGGAAAACACTCACTGATTTTATGGAGATGATTCTCTTTAACAATTTTTTTCAACAAGATGGAGAATATTATAAACAGGTATCAGGAGTTGCGATGGGAGCAAGGTGTGCACCAGTATATGCTAACTTAGTTTTAGCAGAATGGGAACAACAACATGTTATCAATTGTGCATTTTGGTCCAAAATAGTCCTTTATTTAAGATTTCTGGACGATATTCTAGTAATTTGGAAAGGTGAAACAGAAGAAATTAAGGACTTTATCAAATATTTGGGAAACACTACTTCTTTTTTGAAGTTTACTTACAATATAAATAAAGACAAATGCAATTATTTAGATATTGAACTATATAGAAAGAACGGAACAGTTGAATCTAACATATTCCGTAAGAAAACCTTTTCTAATTCCTATCTGCATTTTAAAAGTTGTCACCCTTACTTTCAGAAAAGAAATCTTATAAAAGGACAAATGATTAGGCTGTCTCGAATCATAAGTGAGGACACCATTTTTTTCAAAGAGCTGGATTTTTTATGCCAAATGTTTACCGAAAGAGACTATCCGGATGACCTTATCACAGTTTTGAAGGACGAAATACTAAAGAAAAGGCAAGAAAACTTCAAACCTATATTAAGAATTGGAAAAGAAGGGATGAAAACAACAAGATGCACAAGGAACAATATGTCATGTTCCTTGACTTTACCTTATAATCACAATACAAAAATTATAGTGGACATAGTAAAGGAGGTTTGGGAAAGTGTATTCACTAACACAAACGGAATAATCGACCACCTAGGTACTATACCCTCCATTGTGTTTAGCAGAGGGAGAAACCTAAAAGAAATTTTTGAGTCCAAAGAAGCTAACAAGAAATCAAAAATGAAAAAGTGTGGTTTTTGTAGGGCTTGCAGATTCATAAATGATGGTCCATATGTGGCAACAACAGGATATAACAGGGTCATTAGATGCCCAGGTTTCGTGAATTGTAACACCAAACAAGTAATTTATTTTGCATCCTGTTTATCCTGTGAGGCATTTTACATAGGAAAGACTATAAGAAAACTAAGAGAGCGAATAAATGAACACAATAGGGACATCAAAAATAAGAAAACAACAAACGCCCTATACGTACACAGTACAGTTTGTCCTAACTTCAAAAAATTTCTGTTCTTTGTTATAGATAGGGTGCCCGAAACTACAAACAATGAAGGTGACATAAACAATTTGTTAGAAATGAAGGAATGTCTTTGGCAGTTTAGGTTAGATGCACACAAAAAAACAGGCATCAATGACTGCATTTCAATAAGTAGTTTTTTGAAAATGAAATCAAATACTATTTAAAGTTTTACCTATTTTTATATGCTTTTTAAATTAATTTATTAAGGTAATTGAATTTGCACACAGATATTTATATTTATTATATATATACATACTTATTTATATTTATTCATATCAATTTTTTAACACAAACAGTTAATTGTTTTATACAATAGATTTTACAAAATCATATGACAAATATTTAAGACCTTTTTACATCAAGTTATCTCAAACGTGTTGGTTGTATTTGGTAGAAGTTCTTTTTATACTTGTTTATATACACCTGTTCTCCTAAAAGTCTTCTAGACAGCATACTAAACAAGAAGCTGATATATCTTTTGACAGTAGAGTGTTGATTATTGTACATAGAACTGTTAGAAATTTTACCAAAAGTCTTCTTTTTTAAGTTGTGATGAGGCTACTAGTCATGTTATACTATTTCATTTTTTTACACCAAATGCTAGGTACTAACTTCATCCTATGAAGTTTGTGATGAACAGATAGAAATTGATGAACAAAAGTTTTTTATTCAAGTTACTATGGTTTTTAATCAAATAATTATGCTAATTGCTTATTGAATGTAATTTAACTAATTAATCAAAAGTATTTAATGATAGCTGCTCCTTATGAAAATTCACTCTGAGGAAACCCGGTATGGTACTGGGTGAAAGCGCTTAGTGCTTTATGTGTTTTGTTCGTTTTCAATGGAATAAACAACAAATTATTGCTTTAAGAGCGGTGTGGTGAACTGAAGTGCTTCTTGTAAACTGTATTACTAGTTTTCAATAGTTCGTGTTCACTTGGATTACTTGCTTTGACACTACCAAACCCAATTTCCTGCCATGAAAAGAAAAAAGTTTTTCAAATTTTCTGATGCGTTTGGTCTTATCCAAGGAATATCAAAACTGTCTATGTAAATCTAAGATGTGTAGTACCCACTCACGAAGTCTGTGGAGAAGGGAAAAAAAAGGAAGAATGGGCTTTAAGGACAAAATTAACCACCATGTACATAGGCGGATTGGTATGAAGATACACCATGTCCTTGTGAAAAAAGCAAAAAATGGAGGAACTGCTATAAGTGCCTTAAGTTCAGAAACCCTCTTGACAGGAGTAAGAACAAGCAACAATACAGTCTTCCAAGTATAATGCTGCAGGGAAGAAAAGGCAAGCTCAAATGGGGATTGGGTCAAATTTCCAAGAACAATTAATGTCCCATGAAGGAGAAATATGCTTTCTTGGAGGCCTGATATGAAGAACGACTTTTAGAAACTGACTTCAAAACTAGAAGCCAAACATAGACTTATAAACAGGAAGGCAGAAATAGCTGACAAATTAACTTTTAACAGATAATATGCCAAATCAGCATTAAGCAACTCACGAACAAGAAAAAAACACAGTGACCCCACAGAAAGAGGGTCCAGATCATGCTTGAAGCACCAATCAGAAGATTTCTTCAATTTAGTCACAAAGGATTATCTGGCCTCCTGCAAAACCCATAGCAGGTCCTCAGAAAATTGGTGCCTGAAAGGAATCAAAACCTATCACCCAAAGAGTCAAGTAAAATGTGGACATGTGAGGGTGAATGAGATCCTACGACTTGTATGAGATGATCTATCTCACGCGATAAGTTGTGATGACTGCCAATAGCCAGGTGAAACAGAAGGGGGAAAACAGTGCTGTCTGGGTCAAAAGGAAGCCACCAGCAAAATATTTGGTGTCTCCCACATGATCTTGTGCAGGACCCTGAGAAGCAGAGGAAGAGAAGAATAGGTATACAGAAACAAATGCTTCCAAGAAAAAGAATGGCATCCACTCTCCAGGCCAAAGGACTTGGCACTCTGGAGCAGAACTGGGGAAGTGGTCTGTTCAGAGGGGAGGCAAAAAGATCTACCTCAGAAGTACTCCACTGATGTACAATGTCCAGAAACACCTTCCTGTGAAGAACTCATTTGTGAGGATGAGTTGTGGATATGTTCAGAGTCTACCACTATATTGCACTCCGAAGGGATGTAAACCACCTGAAGAACCAGATGGCGGCAGACTGCAAAATACCAAGCCTGAAGGGCCAGCCTGCAAAGATGGTAATATTTTGTGTCCTCTTGCTTGTTGATGTACCACATGATTGTAGTTTGTCTTGAAAAACCTTTAGAGGACCAAAAACCCAAAGGAAGTGAAAGGCTTGGAGAGTTAGGAGTAGAGCTCTAATCTCTGACATTGACATGTTCCGTCATCTGTTGAAGGGAACAAATACTTTGAACTTACAGGTTTTTGGAGGATGCTCCCAACTGTGATTGGAAGTATATGTGTACATCTCCTGAATAGGGAAAGGAACATGAAAAGGCACACCTGGATTTTGGGAATCCACCAGTACAGCTTGAGACAAGGTAAGAGGGACTAGATACTCCAGAAGTTGGCAGTGCCGGAGCCAAACAACCTCGAAATACCTCTGAAATTTCTTCACGTGGAATTTGGCAAAAGAATTATGGGAATGGTGGATGCCATGTATCCCAGGTTACAGACTGGAAGCAAGCTGTCAAAAAGAGGACCTTGGAAAGCAAGTGACAAGCCAACATTGGGATGGTCCGAATCCTGCAACCCAAAACCAGCTGGTCCTGAAAAGGAGTCAATGAAGACTATATGAGGTTGAAGGTGAACAGCACACTGTCCAGAAGCAGCATAATGAAGTGTAATTTTTGAAGCAAGAGCTGCTGAGAGAGGATGTGAATTAGGTCATCTAAAGGAAATATTTGAATTCCCTGAAGTCTGCCGAAAGCTACAAAAGAAACACCATTAAAGCTGCAGAAAGACCAAAAGGAAAAACAGAGAACTGATAATGATAGGAAGAAACAGAAACATAAAAACTTCTTAAAGAGAGGGCGAAATGAAAATATGGAGGCAAGAGTCTTTCAACTCCACAGAAACCAAAAAAAACTTGAAGCAAAAGAGGGAAAAGTGTCTGAAGGGACAACATTCTGAAGGAATGAACCTTGAAAAAGGTGTTGAGAAAAGATAGGTCTAGAATGGGCCTCTACAACCCCTACTTCCTGGGAACCAGATACATTTTTGAATAAAAAAATAACTGTTCCCTGCTGAGACAATGGAGCAGGTTAGATGATTCCCTGATCCATCAAATCCAGCAGAACCATGGGAAAAATGAGAAGCAGCTGGCAAGGAGAAGGCTGAAGAAGGCCAAAACTGGAGAAAGGGATGTACAAACTATAAAATAACCATACTGAATAATGTAAAGAACCCAGATTCTGTGGTTATCTTGCCAAACAGGAATGAAAAGGGTTAGCCAACCAGAGGGACAGGAATCTGGCCAAGGCGAAGTCAAGGCTGGATGTCAGACAGAAGCAGATTGGTCAGGAAAAAAGAAGTTGTGTCTTACCATAACATTCCATCTGAGTTGTTGATCTTCTTCCATTCATCACTGATGGGTACGGTTCCGAACCCTCGGAACAGAGTCGGCCAAATGCCAAGCTAGCGTACACCAAACTCTCGAGCCACGCTACTACCCACAATGGCCTTCATCCCATACTTCAGATCGAGTTTGCAGAACACATAGTAGCAAAATATATATAAGAAACAGAGGCAGAGGCCATCTCTGAGCAAATACCCTACCACACCAAAACGACCCACAGATCTGCCAGGAGCCTTTGGCGGGGGAAGGTGGGAGGGTGGGAAGAATGGAAAAAGATCAACAACTCAGATGGAATGTTATGGTAAGACATAACGTCTTTATCTGAAGTTGTTAATCTTCTTCCATTCCTCACTGATGGGACCGAGTCCCTAGCTACTACAGAATCTGGGTGGCCCTCATGGAAGAACATTCCGGAGAACTATAGAGCCAAAGGCAGCTCTACCCCTGGAGATCAGATCCAATTTGTAATGCTTGATAAAGGTATGGGGTTTAGCCCAGGTGGCAGCTGCACAAATATCATCCATGGAAGCCCTAGCATGAAAGGCGACAGAAGCGGTCACAGCTCTAATGGAATGAGGTTCAATGCGGCCAGGAGTTGATTCCTCCTCCAGAGTATAAACAAAGGAGATGCAATCCCTAAGCCATTTAGGCAAGGTAACCTTAGACACTGCCAATCCTTTTCTAGAGCCCGCAAAGGCAACAAAAAGCTGATCTGACTTTCAAAAAGACTGTCCTGTCCAAATAAAACCGCAACTGTCTGTGGACATCCAAGGAATGGAGACAGTATTCCCCTTTGTTGGTATAATTTGGGAAAAACACAGGCAACTCAATGGACTGATTAATAGAGAATTCTGAAACCACCGTGGGCAAGAAAGTGGGATTGGTGCGAAGTGATACTCTATCCTTATGGAAAATCAAATAAGGACTCAATGCATAATGCTTGCAGCTCTGATACACGTCTGGCTGAAGTAACCGTCACCAGAAACAAGGTCTTTCAGGACAGAAACTTCAGATCACAGGTTGCAGCTGGCTCGAATGGAGGTAGAGTCAAAGTCTAAAGCACCCTAGACAGATTCTATGGATTCCACAGGTTGCCTAATGGGAGGTCTAGAATGAAAAATCCCCTTCAAGAAATTCTTACACAGATGGGAAGAAATAATAGGAATTCCATCTAAACCATCATGGAAATTGGAGATGGCAGCTAGATGCACCTGAATCGTGGATGCAGAAGCCCTGTTAAGGAAAAGCTCGGTCAGGTATTGAAGAACTGTAGCTACTGGAACAGAAACAGGATCCAGAGACAGCTCTTGTGCCCACAAGGAAAAACGTTTCCACTTGTCTTTATAAAGTTTTCTGGTAGAAGGTTTGTGGGAGGCCAAAATAATATTCCGTACCGGAGAAGAAAGTGACTCAAGCCTGGCTACTAATGGAAGTGGAGCAACCAAGCTGTCAGTTTAAGAATGGCCAGATTTGGAGACAACAACCCTTGGGGGGTGAGAAATGAGATCCTGACAAATGAGATCCTGACAGAAGTCTAAAATCCAAGGAGGTCAGAGCAGGTGTGGCTGAAGGAAGGGGAACCAAACCTGACGAGGCCAAAATGGGGCAATGAGAATCATTCTGCTTCTCAACCGAGTAGCTTTCCTTAAGACCAAGGGTATCAAGGGGATGAGAGGATAAGAGTACAGGAGACCCGTGGGCCAATCGAGAGTCAGAGCATCTCTCGGGGACTCCACCTGTGGAGGAGCGAGGGGAAAGTAGCTGCTGCACTTCGCATTGGAGGGGGAGGCAAACAGATCGCAGCAAGGCCGGCCCCAGCAGCTGAAAATTTCCTCCGCCACTTCCGGGTTGAGACCATTCCTGAGGAAGCAGGATGCATCTGCTCAGCCTGTCCGCAATCATTTTGGAACTCCCTGGGAAGTGTGTAGCAATCAGGAAATGGTTGGTAGCTATCACCCACTACCAAATTCTCATGGCTTCGTGGCAAAGGGGGTAAGATCTGGTCCATCCCTGCTTGTTGATGTACCAGACCACAGACATGTTGTCGGACTGGACAGCAATCAGTCTGAGAGGAAGAAGAGGGTGGAGAGCTTGTAACACCAGTAACACAGCTCTGAGCTCTAGAACGTTGATGTGTAAGCAGACTTCTAGAGGAGACCACATGCCTTGAACAGATCTTCCCTGAAAATGGCCCCCACCCTATCAGGGAAGCATCCGTAGTCACCGTGGCGCTGGGCTGAAGAGGGTGAAAGGGGCGACACTAAAGACTTTCGTCCAATCACATCCACCAGAGGAGATCCTGCTTGCAAAGATCGGTGATGAGGATTAGTGCGTTCAAGGGATGATGACTGTGTATCCTTGAGTTTGAAGAAGCCACTGTAGCAGGCGCATATGAAGCCTGGCCAACGGAACAATGGGAATGGCTGCCGCCATGGAACCCAGAGCCTGCAAAACTTCCCTTGCAGACACTTTCCTGCGGTCGAGTATCACTTACACGTGTGTTCTCAGTCTTAAGAGCCTGTGATGAGGAAGAGATATTAGGCCGAGCTGAGTGTTGAACATAGCCGCTATGAATTCCAGTTGTTGTGAGGGCTGAAGGTTTGATTTTTCCCAATTGATAGTAATACCCAGAGACACCGCCAGAGTGTGTAGCGCAGGGCCCTGGTCAGTAGACGCTCAGTGGGGGCAGAGAGGAGCCAATCGTACAGATAAGGAAACACCTGGAATCCATGCAGCCTGAAGTGAGATGTCACCACTGCTGGACATTTTATGAACACTCAGGGGGCCGTCGAGAGACCGAAAGGCAGGGCTCTGAATTGAAAATGATTGGCCCCCAGCCGGAAGCGCAAAACCCTCCTGGAGCATTTGTGCATTTGGGTGTGGTAATAAGCATCCCGGAGATCTAGAGAGCACATCCACATACTCTCCTGAAGGCATGGAAGGCTGGACTGAATAGTGACCATGCGGAACTTGGTCTGTATAACTGACTCATTCAAATGACCGAGATCCAGAATGGGCCTCCAGTACCCCTTCCTTTTTGGTACCTTCTTTTTTGGTCTGGAGTAGAACCCTAATCCGCACTGATCTAGGGGGACCTTTTGGATGACTCGCTTTAGAAGAAGCTTTTTGATTTCGGAAGCTGCCTCCTCCCTTTGACTGGGTGGAATGTCGGGAATGGGTAAAATGAGTCTTAGAAAGGATTTGAAGGGAATGTTGATAGCCTCTGGTGATAATTCTTTGCACCCATAGATAATCGGTAATGGAGGACCAGGCTGCTTGGTGCAGAGAGAAACACGCCCCGACTGCTTCCAGAGGAAAGCAATCGGGCAACGCTTCAGGAGCGCTGATAGGGCCTACCGGAGAAGGAACATCTGGAGACCTGATTCCGGTAACCCCTCTGCCCCTAAAGGGACGTCTTCCACCGTCGGACCCTCCTCTGCCTCTGGAGGAGTCCTCTCCACGTGTGTCACGAAAGAAACCTTGCAACTTCTTGTGCCACAACTTTCCACTCCTCTGACTCCTGGAGAAGGAACGCTGAGGTTTGTAGAAGTGCAGGCCCACGGCAGACAAGGTCTTTCCGTCCTGCTTGCACCTGGCCAAAGTATCCTTGACCTTAGAACCAAAGAGCGTGGCGGGCTCAATAGGGGCATTTAAAAAGGAAGACTTGAAGGAATCCGGTAGGTCAGAAATGCGCATCCAGGCATGACGTCGGACAACCACACCAACATCTGCTGCTCTAGCTGCTCCTTCGGTTACGTGGGAGAGCAACCTCATGGAGGAATTCGAAATTGCTTCAAGGGTGGCAAGTTGGGAGGCCACTTTGTCACGTGCTCCATCAGACACTAGACCCGCGAGGCTACCAGAGAGTTCAGAAATAAGGTCTCTCTGGAGTCTCGTAAAGTGTGCCAAGAAATTCAGCAAACGCACGGCAAAGGTCACTGCAGCAAAGACTCGCTTCCCTAGCCTGTCCACTGCCCGGGACTCCCTCTCGGGTGGATGAACAGTTGGACTCTCTTCTGCCAAGTCCTTCTTTTTGGCCGCCACCACCACAGCGTCCACTGGCAAGCCTTTCGATCAATGGGGTTGATCCTCTGGAGGAGAAAGTACTTTGTCTGATCTCCTGGGGATAGCTTCTACTGAATCCAGACTCTTCCACGGTTGCTGCATGATGAATTTGTCCAACACATCTGCAGGAGGGGTCACCCAGGATGTAGTGGGCCGGGAACGGAAAGCTTGTAAGAATACAGATTCCTCCAGGGAAGGGGTGTAAGATTTCCAGTCACCGCCACTGATTCAAAATCTCCAAAATGTCCCCAAAGGAAACATAGTCAGGGGGTGATCTAGGGGAACCTTCCCCATCATCGTAATCCATATCCTCAGTAAGGGACTCTTCAGGCGAGTTCATGTGTTTTCTTTTGCACACCCTATTCCAAGGGGGCTCTTCGGTGGTAATGTCCGAAGAAGCCTCGGATAGGGGGGTGCTTTGGATTAGTGGTCCCCTGCAAAGGGCTGGCGATGGCTGAGTAAGAGGGGGAACCAAAGCGGAGCTGGCAGAGGAGGATTGCTAGCCACCAGCGCCCTCTCCATAATCAGGAAGGCGGGCCCACCCGAGGAGGGATGGGAGCCCGGAACCGAAGAGGTCTGAATTGGAACCGGGGTCACACCCCGCTCAGAATGGCCCACCTCCAAGACTGACGTTTGAGAAGGGTTCAGTGTGGAAATAACTCTCAGATCCGAGACGGGAACCGAGAAGGCAGTCGGTGCCGGGGCCGGAACCAAATATTCCACCCCCAAAGCAAGGGGTTGAGCAAGGTGATCTGTCATCGGAACTGAAGCCCACCAGGACTTAGATGCTTCAGGCATCAAACCAGTCGGCGGTGACGGAAGGGGTCCCGTTGAAAGCAATGGGCAAGGGGGCCTTGGAGCCGAAAGATACCCATCAGGAGAATACAGAGGAGTCGAAGGAGGAAAAATCCCAACACCAGAGCGGAACCCATCAGAGAGGAATGGAAGAAGATTAACAATTTCAGATAGGTAGTTTTTGGCCTCTAAAACTCTGGGTGGCTTTGTCTGGGAAAATCTGCTTACTAACACTATTGCTCCTAGCAAGTTGTCAAGACTACAGACTACTGACAGACAAAAGATTTGGATGGATAGCTCCTCTAGAACTTGGGTACAAGGGAAACAAAATTTTGCTTTAGGTCTTGAACAAACTTGCCCGTACTCTGAAGGGTTTTAAATAATTCTGCAGCAGCAGCGTCAAAAAAGTGGGATTGTTTATTGGAGAACCTAAAAGTTTGGCCCTAATGACTCCCGGTAAGACTTAAAATTGCAACCAAGAGCATCACCTCATGACAGAACCAGATGCAGCTGTCTTAGAAGAGAAGAGGCATCAGATGCATCATAGCTGCATTTAATGGAAGAGTGAGCTACGTGAGAGGCAGTGCTCAGAAGAGAAAGAGCAGAAGTCATACTGCTCAAATTAGGCACATCTGTCACCCCCCCCCCCCCCACAAACAGGAAGAGAAAAAAACAGGACATATCTAGTCATGTGGTCTGATAATTAAATGGCCATAAAATCCAAAGTAGCAAACTATACACTTTTCCCATAACTCTCCACACTATGTCTTGTCCTTGTCAGAAAGACAAGGACAGCTGTATTGTCCTTGTCAGAAAGTAGAAGCTTAGAAGAGGAAAGCAGTTTGTATAACTTATTTGTGGACATCATGAACAAAGCAGTAGAATCAGAAAGGACTTTTATACAGGTATTTATGATATTCAGGAACTTTATAACATCTGCCTGGCTTCTTAGTTTGCAGAAGTTGACAGTCAGGAGCCTGAGAGGCTTCTGTAAATGTATCCAAAATGACAGCTAGAGTCTGGGTGAGTCCATCTGCAAAAGCTTGCATCTTTTTTGAACCTCATAAACCTGAAACAGTCCCACTTAGTGTTCCATCATGCAAACTACTGCATTCCAAAGGATAATTCTTCAAAAGGGGTGGACAAAATCTTCATCAGACTCCAGAGGAAAGTGGATCTGGGAGGAATATGCCAAAGATTCTTCACCAGAATCCAGCTCATCAGAAGAATTAGAATCCCTAGGTCTCTCAGAATTGGTGGAAGACCAGGGATCAGAGGAAGGGACGTACAACCCTTAGGGAGGCGTCAGGGCCATAAGGGCATTAAACAGTCCGTGACTAAAAACCTGCCACTCTTCGTGAGGATGCTTGGTCACACAAGCTACGTACTGTTTCTTTTTTTAAAGGGACATCTGCTTTAACAAATCTAGGAGGTTCAGACACCTGTCTAGATTTGATGAGTACCAGGCACCACTTCCCTAAATAAAATATGGAGAATCCCCCCAAGCTCTTCAGATATAAAACAGCCATGGTTCCTCTCTACATCTGTACCAGATGTATACAAAGCTTCAGCAAACGTGCATGAAGACAATAATGGGCTTATTCTCACATATAACTTACAATTCCCTTTGATACGGGACATATTGGTGAGAAACTGGTTCATTCTTATGAGCGGCGAGACCATAGGAGGGAAGGTGGGTGACTCCCCTGTTATAATATACAAAAAGGATTCCAGCATTAAGAACCTTTTGGAGTCCAGTGGTAAGATCACAAAACCTGGTATTGGGAAAATGACAAAATGTGGGCACTGCACTCAATGCAAATACATGTTAGACTGTGATAGAATCTTTATTAAAGGTTATGGATGGGTAAAAGTCAACCAGAATTATAATTGTGCGAATAAACAAGTAGTGTATGCTGCTACATGTCAGGTGTGTCCTGGGTTTTATATTGGTAAGACCAAAAATGCCTTCAGTACACGCGTTTATCAGCATACATATGATATAACTAAAGGCAACACCAAAAATGCCCTGGCAAAGCACATTAATACATTTCCAAACCACAACTTCAAGTTTATCATTTTGGAAAGGGTAGTAATGGGGATGAGAGAGGGGGACCCAGTGACTGGTTCCTTGAATTTAGAGAACTCATGTGGCAACTCAGAGTTAATGCCACTACTAGTCCAGGTTTGAATGATATGGTGTCCCTCACCAGTTATTTAAAACTTAAATCAGACTTTTTATTTTAATGAGGTGTACACTATGACCTTGTTTTTCATTTCTATGCAAGTTTTTATAGCTCTGATATTAATTATTGTTTGTTCCAAGACATTTTGGGTTTTTACTGGACATATATTATTGTATATATTTGCTTGTTGCACAGATTTATACATATGTTCATATTTTCTCTACAAACAGTTGATAGTTTTGTATTATACCTACAAGCTGGCATTTTTTGTAATTTAGTGTTAGGGGACACATTTACCACATATACACATATTTTACAGTGGTACTAAGTAATGGCATATATTATTTTAATTTACTGGTAAAGAAACTATTCAGAAAACAAGGGAGTATGTTTTTAAATATTTGTATGCTTAATTCAATTATTTAATTGTTTTCAATCAATGGCTTAATTGTTGTATGTATAAAAGGATGGTCTTGCTGACTGTTGGGTATTCTGAAGAAGTCAATCCTAATATTTGACGAAAGCGCTTAATAAATTTTATTTATTCCTGTATCCTGCATTTTGTGCTTTTTGTTACTAGTTAAATGTGGGTGGATAAGAGAACCCTCATCTTGTATGAAGACCCACCCTGTGAGGTAACTTGCGATGACTGCCCTTGGCTAATTGCAGAAGAGACAACCAGTGCTGTCTTGGCCAAAAGGGGGTCACCAAGATGATTTCTGGTTTGTCCTGCTGAATTTTTAGCAGAACTTATTCTGAATGAGTGGGAAGGTGGGGGAATGCATAAAGAAACATCCCTTTCCATGAGAATAATAGAGCGTCCACCTTCCATACTAGAGGATATGGGACTCTAGCACAAACTTTTGGAAGTTGTCTCTTCAACTGAAGCTAGATGAAGCAACTGCTGGAAGCAGTCAGAGACTGCATTTTTTTGCAGAGTGGAGATAAGCCATCATAAGGTCTGTCCTTATCCTGCAGCCCAGGAAAACCTGATCCTGAGATGGGTTGAGGGAAGACTTGCTGTAGTTGACAGTTAACCCCAGGCTTTAGAGCAGTGATATGGTGGTTTGAAGGTTCTGTTTCAAAATGTCTGGATGCTTTGCTTGAATATGCAGGTCATCCAGGTAAGGGTAAATGAGAATTCTGTGAAGTCTACAAAAGGCACTGACAGGAGCCAAGCATTTTGTGAAAACTTTTGGAGCCATGGAGAGTCCAAAGGGTAAAGCACAAAACTGAAAATGAGAGGAAGCAACAGAAAAACGTAAAAATTTCCTGAACAGAGGGTGAATGGTATTATGAAAACATGCATCCTTGATGTCTAGAGAAACCATAAAGGTCTGAGTAAGCAGAATAGGGAACAAAGTCTAGAGAGTGTGTATGTATGGAATGTGGGAACCTGAAGAAAAAGAGCGAGTTGGGACAGATCTAGAATTGTTCTCCATGGACCATCTTGCCTGGGGAGTAGAAACATCCTGGAATAGAACCCTTTTCCTCTTTGCGGAGGGGGAACTTCCTGAATGGTCCTCTGAGAGATCAAATCTTGAAGCACCTGAGGAAAAAAAAGAAGGAGATGGTCTTGAGAGGGTTGAGGGATGCCCATGAAAAGAGGGATGGATTTCCAAGCCAAGTAGTAGCGGTTTTGGAAAACAGAAAGGAACCATTTGTCTGTGGTAATGCTTCTCCATGAAGAAAGTGAGAAAGGCACTAGGAAAGAGGAATGTTGGAGAGACTGGGCAGTTGGTCACAGACTACCTGGCTTGTCAGGAAAGGGAAGGCTTTTGAGTCGCGGCTGGTTGAGATCTGGAAGAGCTCTGCCTGCATGTCCCTTTCTTGTGAGGGAGAATACGGGTACAGGTTTTCTTCCTCACAATATGAGGTCTGGAAGGATAACTCTTATGACACTTTGGAACTGGAGACACAAAAATATAGGTTTCAGTTCCTTTAACTCTTTCCCTTTTTCTTGATGGGATTTGAAAAGGATAGCAGCATTAGTGCCAAAAAGAGGAGAATTGTCAACAGATGCATCCATACGTTTTGCCTTGATATCATCAAAGGCTGCAATCTTAGCCAAGAATATCTTCTAAAGACAGATCCAAATGTAGCTGATCTAGCAGATTCCTCAGTTACATCATAACTGCAGTTTATGGAGAGTCTAGTTACTTGTGAGGGGGCTGTCAAGAGACAGGAACGCTGTGCTCTGGCTACAGACTCTGGAAAATCTGTCAACAACTATGAAGCCTGAGAATGCAGGGCCAGAACATACTCAGACATACGAGTTTGACAGTTAATGGCACTAAAGGCCAAAGCAGAGGCTGTGTAGACTTTTTTACCCATCCTCTCCCATCATCTTGCTGCCTTTATCTGAGGGAAGAAGGGTAGTGGAGGGCAAAAATCTGGAAAATCCATCTCCAGACACTGAAATCTCAGCAAGATCTGCAGGGGACATCTGAAAAGAAATCTGCTGTCCTCAGGAACCTTGTAAAACCTAGCCAGCCTTTTTAGGGCTGGAGGTTGTGAATCTGGCTTTTGGACGCAGAAAAGAAAGCATCCGGAAAAGCAGGTAGTGCAAGTGGAATAGCTGAAAGAGAGTCCATCTGTAAGAGGTCATAGTACCTCCTCTGCCCTTCTGAAACTTGTGAGCTTTCCCACTTGAAATGTCTGTAATCCTGGAGACTTTCTCCAAAGAATCTTCCTCAGGGGAGTCACCACCACTGGAATCAATTCAGGGGAAGCATAAGCCAAGGGGGAGTCAATTTGCACTAAGTAAGCCAGAGACTCATCTGAGGATGAAACAGCTCCTTCCTCAGAGGCTTCCTTTTCCACAGCAGAGCTCCTAGGCAAAGGAGGAAGAGAAACTGGAGTAGGGGTTTAAACAGAGGAAGGTCTTAGTGCTAGAAAAGCATTAGGAATTCCCTAATAAAAAGCTAGCCAGTCTGGGGAATGATCCTGAGAGGTGGAAACATGTTTTTGTTTCTTTTTAAGGGGAGGATCATCCCTAGGCTGGGATGGATGGGCTAACGTAGGCCTAAGTTCTGGCACAGATGGACTGTCTTCAATGGCTAAGCCAGGAGAAGTACTGCTTGGGACATACAAAGTAGTAAGTCACAGTTCCCCTTACAGTCCTGAATGGACATTTGCAAGGCCTCTGCGGACATGCTAATGGAACTCTCCTTAACAGCTTCCAAACCAGTACCCGCTGCAGGAGGAGAAAGTACAGTTTTGTACCTACCATAAATGTAGATGTTCGAAGATCCACATTACTGCAGTCCTTACACTTGGGTAGTCCAATATCAAAGTATAAGGCTGGCGTCGGTCAAGGCGCATTTGACTGACATCAGGACATCAGGGTACAAATGCGCATGACCATATCCTCAGTCTTTTCTTGCCCCAGATGTCAGAAGACCCTAAAAATAAAGGTCAAAACCAAAAGACAGCAAACAAACAACCAAGCACCCTTGCCCTAATTATATGTACAAAATATACACTATATACACAATATTTACAACTCAACCCACACAACCACCTCTAACTACAGAGGGAAGGAGGGAGGACTGCAGCAATGTGGATCTTGAACATCTACATTTATGGTAGGTACAAAACTGTACTATGTTCTTCATCTCACATTGCTGCAGTCCTTACACTTGGGTAGAATCCCAAAGCAGAGGTATGGGAGGATGGCCAAACTATAAGGAAGCAGGAGCTGCCAAAATGCCCTGCAAAACAGCAGTGGCAAAACCAGCCCTGGATTTAGAGTAAAGTGGCAGGTGATAATGCCTAGAGAAAGTATGCACTGAACTCCAAGTAGCTGCCTCCAAAATATCCTTGGTTGCCACCCCTCAAAAAGTTGTCGTGGCAGTAGCTCTAGTGGAATGAGGCCTAATCCCAGCTGGAATCTCCTTGCCATGATGGGAATAACAGAAAGCAATGCAAAACCCAATCCACTTAGAAATAGTTTGTTTTGACACAGGCTTGCCCTGAGAACTCAAAGCAAAAGAAACAAATACCTGCTGAGACTGCCTGAACCCTTTAGTTCTGTCCAAATAATATCGCAACTGCCTGTGTACATCTAAAGTGTGCAAAATCTTTTCCCCTTTATTTTGGGGATTTGCATAAAAAGTAGGCAAATGAATAGTTTGATTTAAAGCCACACTAGAAACCACTTTAGGCATAAAGGAAGGATTAGTACGTAAAGATACCCTATCCTTATGGAAAATTAAGAAAGGCTCAACCGCCATAAGGGCCTGCAATTCAGAAACCCTTCTTGCAGAGGTAATGGCCAACAAAAAGCAGTCTTCCATGATAAATATTTCAACTCAGAAGTAGCTGCAGGCTCAAAAGGTTGTAGAGTGAGTTTCTCCAACACAAAATTGAGATCCCAAGCAGGAGTAGGAGCTCTTCGTGGGGTCTTATATTCTTTGCCCCTCTAAGAAATTGCTTGAACAAAGGATGAGAAAACACTGGTGGGTCACAATCATAGTGAGGCGAAATTGCTGCAGCATGAACCTTAATAGAAGAGAAAGACAAACCTTTGTCCAGTAACTCAGTAAGATATTGAAGAGCCACACTCAAATTAGGCTCAGAAACATCAAAATCTTTTGCTGCACCCCAAAATAAAAATCTCTTCCATTTATCTGCGTACACTTTCCTTGTACTAGGCCTTCTAGCTTCCAAAATAACATTCAAAACTTGCTGAGGAAGTGGAGGCCCACTATGGTTCAAAACAGAATATGCCAGGCTGTTAGGTGCAGAGAGTGAAGCTTGACATTGAGCAAATAGCTGTCCTCCTGTGGCAACAGGTGTGGAATCGAAGGCAAAGGCCATGGAGGCTTCCGTACCAGACTTCTCAGTAATGGGTACCAGTGCTGTCGAGGCCAATCTGGAGCTATTAAAATCATCCTTGGCTTGTCCTGTCTGACCTTTAGAAGTACCTTTGGGAGGAGAGGCAGAGGTGGAAAGGCATACACATGAAGATTGCTCCAATTGAAAGAAAGAGCATCCACTCTCCAAGCTGTGGGATGAAACCTTTTTGTGCAAAACTTTGGCAGCTGATAGTTTAGTGGAGAAACGAACAGATCTATGTCGAGTTCCCCATGACACTGTCAATTTCTGAAATACATGAGGATCCAATTTCCACTGGGATCCATAATTGCCTGCTCAACACATCTGCTAAGGAGTTCTGTGCTCCTGGCAGAAACCTTGCCTGAAGATTGAGCTGTAAACTGAGAGCAGTCTCCCACAAAATCATTGCTTGCCTGCATAGAGGATAAGAATGTTCCCCTTGCTTGTTGATGTACCACATGACAGTTGTGTTGTCTGTTAGAATCAACACCTGCCCTGGAAGAAGTAAATCCTTGAAAGCTATTAATGCAAACTGGACTGCTAACATCTCCTTCAGGTTGATATGTAGATGTTGTAGTCTGGCAGGCCACTTGTCTTGTATCCACTTTCCATTTAGATGAGCTCCCCAAGCTTTGTCTGAGGCATCTGTCGTTAAAATCTGACTCTCTGGCCAGGTCACAGAGAGTCCCTTGTTTAGGTGACATTCCTGAGCCCACCACAAAAATTCCTTTTGAATGCAAGGTATTATTTGAATGACAGTGTCCAGATCCTGGCAGTGCTGTGTCCATACATTTTTGAGATACCATTGCAGCTTCCTCATATGCAGTTTGGCATTGGGAAGCACCAGAATACAAGATGCCATGAACCCTAAGGCTTGAAGGTCTGTCCTTGCAGTCAGCCCGGACTGATGAGATAGTTGATGGAAGTAAAGGGAAAGACTCTTTTGTTTGTCCGGGGTTAAAAAGGCCATCTGGGATGCTGTATTCAGTCTCACACCCAGAAAGCACATGTCCTGAGAGGTTACTAGACTGGACTTTATTTCGTTCACAGAATACCCCAGGCATCTTAGCACTGCTATCACATATTCCAAATGACGAAGAAGCTCTTCCCTTCCTTGAGCCAGAATCAGGCAGTCGTCCAAATAAGGATAGATCTGTATTCCTTTTAGCCTGAAGAAAGCTATCACTGGAGCCAGAACTTTCGTGAACACTCTGGGCAGTAGATAAGCCAAAGGGCAATGCAGAGAACTGATAGTGAGAAGTCCCAGCTCGAAACGCAGATACTTCCTGCAACTTAGTCTGATAGGAACATGAAGGTAAGCCTCCTTGAGATCCAAAGTTACCATCCAATGATCTTTGCCCAGCAGAGGTAAAAGCTGCTGTAACGTCAACATTTTGAACTTGGGAATGTCCAGATAAGTGTTGAGGATAGATAAATCCAAAATTGGTCTCCACGTGTTCCCCTTCTTTGGTACTAGGAACAGGCGAGAATAAAATCCTAGGCCCACTTCTGGCATAGGGACCGGCTGTATGGCCCCTATTTGGAGTAACAGAGAAACTTGCTTGTGAGCCTCTATTCTTTGTTGAGGAGGAACGTCTGGCATGCCTTTGAAAGGAGGCAAGGTATGGAAATAAAACCTGTAACCGTGGTGTATGATATCCAATACCCATCTGTCTTGGGTAATTAAACTCCAATTTTCTTTGAAAAGTGCCAACCTTCCTCCCAAAGGTGCTGCCAGATGAAGGCTCTGGCAGCTGAAAAGGTAGGTCATTGGGTCTGTTTACGAAGGACTGACCCCTGCCCTCACCAAGACTGTGCAGGAGAACTCCCTGTTCTAGGCCTGAAAGAGCCCTGAGCTCTGCCCCTACCACGCCTAGATCTACCCCTAGACTGGGAATCATAAGAAGGATCCCTTAGTAGGCCAATTTCTACTAAACTTTGGAGGCTGGACCTGCAAAAATCTTTAACAGTCTGCATAAACTTAGCCTTGTCTTCCATTTTCTTTAAAACTGCCTCAACAGGAGAACCAAACAACACGTCAGATTGCAAAGGAGCATCTAAAATCCTTGTTTTAACATGGTCAGATAAATTTTGATCCCTCAGCCAGGCGTGCCTGCAAAGAACTGACCCAGTGGCAGCCACCCTAGACGAGGCCTGTACAGCATCAAAACCACATTGCAAAGAATGCTTACCCACCTGTTCAGAAACATGTACTAAATCTTGCAACTCTTTCCAATCAATACCTTCTGCCAGAGCATCAACCTTAGACTTCAATTGTGAAAGGAGATAGTTTTGGTATTTCAACATGTGAAACTGGCAATTCAAAGCCCTCATAGCAAGAGTGGAAGTAGTATAAACTTTCTTTCCCCATCTATCCAAGGCCCTGGCCTCTTTATCTGCAGGAACCGGATTCTTTACAACAGAAGCCTTAACTCCTTTAGGCCCCTGGCTAACAGTTTCTGGGTCTGCCCTAGGACTCCTAAAAAGATACTTATGAGCTTCAGGCACCCTGTAATACCTATCCGGTTTAACAGGAGCAGGAGACAAAGAATCAGGATTAAGAGAAGCCTCTGTAAAAACATCTTCCACTACATCCAAAACAGGAGGTATAGCCAAAGGCCTATGCTGGGGTAAAAACAAAAATTCCCTAAGCCTATTCCTGGAATCAGAGAAGTCCTGACCTTCCCACTTAAAATGCTCCCTCATGGAATGAAGAGTTTCTGAAAAGAAAAATCCTCAGGAGGAGAAGCAGAAGGAGTAGAATCATCCACATCAGAATCAGAATAAGGAGAGTACTCCTGCAAGTCTTCAGCCGAAGACTCTGAAACATCTGAAGCCTGCTCAAAACTCCCTAGCTCAGGCTCCACCCTAGGTCTCTTATCAGGAGGGGGCATAGAACCCCTAATCAAAGTAATCAAATCTTCTGCCATTTTAAGCATATGCTTCTTGGGCACAGTTCCTGAAGAACTAGGGGTAACACCAACTGAAGCTAAACCTGGCCTGCCCCTGGGAGAAGCCTTGGAAACAGAAGGAGAGGGCCTAACCACCCTAGGCAGGGAGGGGAGTATAGTAACCTGAGAAGCCCCATCAGCCTGGCCTGCCTCCTGAGAGGCCACATCCTGCAATAACAAAGTCTCTCCCTGGGATCCCAAAGAAACCTCTGGTGGAACCACCGGCTCCACCGACACCTCTAAAGAACCGTCCGGTACAGACGGTTCCTCTAGCCTAGGTTTAACTGCTTTGTCCTTGCGCTTCTTAGCATCCGGCGGCATTTTATAATTGCACCGCTTAGACTAACCTGGCACAATCTAATCTTCTCTTTATAGTGCGCTTATTGAATCTAGCACAAGCCTAAACAAGGAATACACAAAGTATGGTAGTCTCTATGTATCTGTTTCCCACAAGAAATACAATTATTCACTTTTTCTGACATCCGGTAAACCACTAAGGCAAGAAAAAACTAAAATATTCCCCTTAGCCAACTTTGACTCGGTCTGAAACTCAACAATTTCAGAACGCCAACCGGCACTTGCAACGCTGCTTCTGCATCAGACCATGCGGCAAAAGACTGAGGATATGTCATGCGCATTTGTACCCTGACGCCCTGATGTCAGTCAAATTATACTTTGATATTCGGGCCGACCGAGGACAGGGGACTATCCAAGTGTAAGGACTGCAGCAATGTGAGATGAAGAACATCCAAGCACCGCATGGAAGTCCGGGCCTTCACTGGCCTTGAGGAATGTCCAGGTTCAAAGGTGCACCAAAGATTCAGACCCAACCTTTTTTACCTTCTTCTTTGGAGGCTCACCGGATGGATTCAAAGTACCCTCCATTGCAAGCACTAGTCGCTTTAGTCTCTGACTCTCTATGTTGATGTTCAGGGCAGAAAGACAACCTGAAAGATTGTGCAAGACTAATTGTCATAAGCAGATCCCAGACAGAAAAGACACTAATCGTGATTATCTTTGGGTGGAATTTGTCTTCCACAATGGCACTTGCCTTTCTTGAATGACATTAACCTCAAAAGACATACAGTGGCAAGAAAAACAATTAAATTGACCACAGGGCACTTATCTGAAACAGTAACTACTCGGCAATCAGACTAACGGTAGAAAATGGCTTTCGGACTGGCGACAGAGAAGTTCTGATGATGGTATGTGCAGATGTCACTCTTATGGCCTATGTCAGCTGCTATCCTATGTGCAACATCGGACGTACCTTGCAGTCGTTCAAGTCTTTGATATACTGGCCGGATGCTCAGGTCACCTAGGCGGGGAATCCCTCATGTTATGAATACTGCAACATGGGAATAGAAGGGCATCTGACAATGTGAGCCAGACACAAACAACCTTCAAAAATCCCTGAAGCCTGGATGAATAGGGATGCAATAAGAAACTTTTAAATCTAGTGTTTTAAGGAAACTTAGGAGAAAGACGTGGTGAAAGGTTGTGAGCTGACTGCCTTATGAACTTGGGCACTATCACACATTGGTTTAGAGAAGAAAGATCCAGAACTGGTCTCCAAGCATTCTTTCTTTGGCACCAAAAATATCCTCAAACAAAATCCTTTCCCAACCTGGGAATGAGGAACTGGTTCTATCACTCCCTGAGACAACGTGTGTTGAAGGACAGGGGGAAACAGAGTAGTGTGGTCTGGTGGATGAGAATTTACCCCTGGAAAGGAGGAATTTCCTCCTGTGACATCTGTAACCTTGATAAATAATCTTCTGAACCCATTTTTCTAAAACTATCTGTTGCCAAACAGAGAAGTGAAGATTCAGACTTTCTAGAAGGGAAAAGGGGCTGCCAGGGTGGTGGTACACGGTTCCTTATATAGTCACACTGCCATTTCTTAAATATCCGTTTACCAACATTTAGCAGAGACTGTCTTTCTTGACAAAACTGGATGTAGGGTTAGAGAATCGCTTAGAAAATTTGGAAGGAGGAGGACTGAAAATCTTAAGGTTCCTTATATCAGTTTAATCCTCTGTCAGTTTTTTTTAAAACCTCTGTCCACATGAGTATTTAAAATATAACTTTTCACTTCATCTGGGAGTTTGAGAATGCAGCCAGGCAAACCTTAAAACAGCACCAGTGGCCATATCTTTGGACATAATGTCAGAGTCATACAGACAGAACTTCCAAGATAGTTGCACATTGGGAGAGCTGAAATTAAGCTGTTGCTCAGTGTGAAAACAAAACTTAGAAGACAGCCAGTGAACCCATTTTGGGGGGTAAATTTCAGTAACTGGCTAGTAACTGCACTGTCTGGATGCCAGCAAAAAGAAAATTCAGAGAACCTGAAAAAAATTAGCCACAAAAGGTGAGGAAAAATACTGAGTGGGAAGAATTCTGCAAGCTCTAGCTTTGGTGCAAGACATTGCTTCCAATAACCTGTAGGAAAAAAGTCAAATGTACTCAGTTGATTAACATAAACAAAACACAGAGTATATCAACTCAAATAACAAAATGCTGTATAAAATGAAAGAAGCTTTAAACAGATACTCAGATGAGGTGGTACAACTGCAAAATTCAGAGGTCGGAGTGAAGAAAAGGCTGGCTGAATAAGAGACTGCTCAAGAAGAGATGTTTAAAAAAAGAGGAAGCAGCACGGGGAAAACCTAAGATTTTCTGCTGTACAAGAGCTGGAAGGAACACACTACTAATTTCATGACAGCACAAACTGGACTGTTCCACCAAAACTGGTCATAACAATAAAGATGTAATCCTACCAGCAGGAGTTGATTCTGATAAAATGGTTGCAAAAGGACAAAGTACTAAAAGTGGGAGACAAATGTTTGCGGGAAATGATTAACTGTATGCCAAGCAGAAGAGGAGTAAATTTATTCCACTACTCACAGAATCTTGAAAAGCAGGCATGAGATTCAAATTATTGCATCCAGCTATCTTGAGGATATTCTTCCCTGGAGGGACAAAATCATTTTTTGATGCAGAACATGCTAAGGAGGAAATACAAAAGTTTGTCCAACAAAAAGTTTACTGTGAAATAGGAGATTCTGCTCATTGTTTTCTGGTAATAAAGATCAGAGAAAGACTGTGGCAGAAAAAACATTTCCAGTGTTTCAACAGAACATGCTCGAAACACAGTAAAAAGCACAACAGTTAACTAAGGACAGAGTACATTGGAAAGGAAGCAGAAACTAGACTTGGGAATGGAGATAAACAGGAATAAAATCAGCAACTCAGAAATTCACAAACAAATGTGGGGTTATAAAGCATTAATTTACATTTGTGAAACCTGCCAGAACAAGAAAATCCAGAAATAATTGATTTTGACTTTGTTAAACTTGTTGGGGACTCTAAAACATATGCCCTACTTCATGTCATTAATGTTTGGGGAAACACTTAGAATGGGGGAAAGGAGAGAGCTAACTGTAAGTAAAACAAATGTTTCTTCTTAACAGTAATGTTTGCATAGCGCATGACATCTGCATGATATAAAATGTATCAGTTATTTTCAAGTGTAATGGGGATACTAAAGTAAGCAGGCGCCCTTGTTTTTTTCCTTCTTTTCTCTTTCACCTTGCTCAGTTTTGAGCAATAAAAACAAAGAGATGCCTCTTCGTGGGAGTATGATACGACAAAGGATTGTGTGTGTTCCCATTCTTGCATAGGGGAATGGCTGGATTAAGGCTCTTGGCTTTGTCAAGTGATGACTTTTAAGAGAAAGCAAATGAATAAAAACATGGTAGTCCTCTCCTCTAGCAAACAAATAAATACTTATAGAAGCAATGCTGTATTTGGTTCTCATATCTCCGTGGAGACAATAAATATTTATTTTAATGACTTTACTTCAATGGCTAAGGGAAGATGTTTTCTGGTAGCATTCAAGTGTTTTCTTATTCTCAGACAGCAATAAAGATAAGACAAAACCAGACAGCACTTAGAGAAGCAGAGACTGTACCATGTGTCTTAGCATGGCTAACCCTCATTTTAGGTTAACCCAAGTCTAAGTTTGGCTGTCAGCTTGGGACAATTGTTCCTATTGGGAAGGTAAGACTTCCAAATTTGAAGATTACATAGCTGTGTGTGTTAATATTAAGTTAATAGGTTTTTGAGGTGTATCTGTTTTTTTGTTTGAGGACTTTCAATTAAACAAAACGTTTTATAAGACATGACATAGGCTTATATAGATATGACAAGAAACAATTGCATAAAAAGACAACTTGCCAAAAATTAGTGTGTGCATGTAACACAAAAGTTGAAACTAGATACTTTAAAAAAGATGTTACAAATAAAAGATGGGAATACATTTTCAGCACAATGACCCTTTCGAAACTACCTTTAAATGTGAATGGTCTCTCAAATATATATAAAAAAGAAAATAACCAACTATATTAAAAGTATAGGGTGCAAATAGCTATGCTACAGCAGACATCTGGAAAGAAATGAACATGTGAATTTGATAAAGAAAAGGTTTTCAGAATATCTGGGAAAAAGTAAGAGAGGAGCACTTGTACTAATTGCAAGAGGAGCTCCAACAGGGGTAGAATAGGATAAAAAAAGATAATGGTAGGTAAGTAGTACTAAGGGGCTACTGGCAAGAGAGGCGGATTAGACTGGCATGTATTTATATTCCACCTAAAACTGCTACAATGGAGCTAAAGAAAAGTCTGGGAGAAAATCAGTTTTCAACAGGGAATATTACTTACAGGTGAGGACTGGAATTTGATTTGCAGCAGGGAAGATGTGTCGGGGGAGAGAGAAGGGAAAAAGGAGGGTAGATTGTTGAAGAAACTTATGAAAACATTTGGCTTTGAAAATTTGAATTCAATATTAGGACTTCAGAGTAAATATTATTCCAAATGATATAAAAATTGGGCTAGGCTAGACAGAACTTACATTTCACAGGAGCACGTGCATTTAACTGAAAGTTTTACACAGGGCGATAAAATAAAAATGCGACACTACCGCTTTCCCAGCTATCTATTGAAAAGAGAAGAATTTAAAGAACAGACTGTGAAAATTATTCTGGAGTTATTTTAGAAGCCAGAAATTTCTTCTCCACCGTTACGTTAGCTCGTGGCCACCAAAAAAGAAATCTCAAGCTCTTCCCTTACCCAAAATGCACTAACACCTAACGTACCTCAGATCTTTTTTGTTGGTTTACATAAAGTAGGAAGTACTAATATCATATTCCTGGCAGAAAAAGCTATACCTGGAGCTCACCATGAAGGACAGTGATGTCCTCATCAGCTCTCATTCTTCCAGAAATAGATTGTGAAAAAGGTTGGGGGTTGTTGGGTGGGATGTTGAGGAAGAAGGAAAATTGACAACACAAATGGGACATTATGGTAAGTACATAATTTTTTTTATTTGATGTCAATTTTCATTCATTCAACTGCTGGGACAGGGTCCCCAACTCTCTAAACCACAGGAGAACTTCAAGGAAGGATATTCCGAAGAACAGTTGAGCCCAAGGCTGCTCTTCCCCTCAAGACCAGATCGAGTTTGTAATGAGTGACAAAGGTATGAGGATTGACCTAGGTTGCCATGGAAGCCCTAGATAGAAAGACTGAAGAAGTTGCCATGGACCTAGTGGAATGGGCTCAAAGGTTTTGGTAAGGTTAGACCCAACTTACTATAGACAAATGATATGGAATCCATCAGCCATCTGGCAAAAGTTACCTTTGCAAAATGATTTGCCCAATTTAGAATCTGCAAAGGACACAAATAATTGATCAGTCTTCTTAACTTCTTTTGTTCTACGCAAGTAAAAAGTTAGTCTATGAACATCCAATAAATGCAACATATATTCACCTTTATCTGCAAATTTAGGAAAGAAAACAGGCAAATTAATGGACTGGTTGATACTGGATTTTGACACTACCTTAGGAAGGAAAGAAGGATCGGTATGTAATATTACTTTATCCCTATGAAAAATCAAGTAGGCAGGATTAGAGGATGATGTTGAAGGTCTGAAATTCTTCTAGAAGCGGTAATGGCCTCTAGAAAAATACTTTTCCAGGTCAGGTCAGGAATTTAAGATCACATTTTGCTGCTGGTTCAAAGAGGGAATAGACTAAGGCATGCAGTACAAAATTTAAATCCCATATTGGATTAGGGTTGTTATGGAGGTCTCAGCAGGACAGTGCCTCTCAAAAAGACCTTACAAATTTTAGAAGAAACCAGGGAAGAATTCTCAAATCCAACAAAGGTTAAGACACTGCTGATAACTGAACTTTAATGGTTGAGGAGCTAGCTCCTTCACTAAAAACTGTTGCCAAAAAATTCAAGAACACTTTGTACAGGGGCTGAGAAGGGATCAGTATGCTGCTGATGAGCGCAAAAAAAAGTTATGTACTCATTATGATGCTCCATCTGTGTTGTCGATCTTGATTTATTCTTGACTTGTGGGTTCGGTTCTGAAATCGGAAATTACTCAGCTTTACTATAACCCGCAAGGATCAAACACACTCGAGCTTTATCACTTTTTTTAGCTACAATTTATAGTAAAGACTTTATTTTTGCCTTTTTTGAAATAAAGTTCTTAATTGATTCTTGCTCCTTATTGGTGATTTTGTGATTATGGATGGTTTATAAATGGGGTAATGGCATTTTATAACTATTCTGCATCTCATGAAGTCTTTTCAGATGAAAACATAAGGGACAGTAGCGTTAATGTTGGCTGTTCTTTACTTTTTGCTGCATTTAAGCTTCTTGCCGAATTTAATAAAGTGGATTTTCCAGAACTGCACTGGTGGTTGTTTTGGTGCAGTATCTACTGTCTCTCGAGCTTTATCCCTACCAAGAATGCTTCTCTCCATTTTACCTCAGACAGAGTTTGCTGACTGACAGACAGAATAAGTTATCCTGTGATTACTTTTGTGGAGGCCACATCTGGTATAGGGTGGTTAAAAAGAAGTATGAATAAGGCTACAGCTCATTCCACCAAGAGATATAAAAAAGATGGGGGATGGAGGGAGGGGATAAATGAAGACTGACAACACAGATGGAACATTATGGTGAGTACATAACTTCTTTATCTGATGTTGTCAATCTTCATGTATTCATTGACATGTGGGGCAGAATCCCTAGCTACTTTACTCATGGAAGGATATTCCTGAGCACCACAGAACCAAAGGAAGCTCTTCCTCTGGAAGCCAGATCCAATTTGTAATGAGTAATAAAGATATGTGGGGTAGCCCAAGTCACAGCTGCACACGTCATCCAAGGAGGTCCTGGAGTAAAAAACTGCTGAAATAGCTATTGCTCTGGTAGTGTGTGCCTTAACAGGTCCAGGTAATTTAACATTCCTCTTGGTCTATATGAAGGAAATGCAGTCTTTCTACTATTTAGAAAGTGTAACTTTGAATACCAGTCTACCTAGTTTAATACTAGAAAAAGGAATAAACAGTTTATCAGATTTTCAGATAAATCTTGTTCTATGGAGGTAAAAAACACATTGTGGGAGTCTAATAAATGAAGACAGTATTCACCTTTGTTTGAAAAATTTGGAAAGACTGGTAAATTCATAGTCTGGTTAATATCAGTCTCCGAAACAACCTTTGGCAGGAAACATGGACTGGTTCTTAAAGAAACTCTACTTGGGTGAAAAATCAAATATGGAATTTTACAAGACAGTGCCTGGATCTCCAAACTTTTTCTAGCAGAGGTAATAGCTATTAGTAAAGCTGTCTTCCAGGACAAGTACTTAAGCTCACAAGTGGCTGTAAGCTCAAAAAGGGGATATATTAAAGTCTGAAGAACCATGTTGAGATCCCATGGGACATATGGGTCTTTTATAAGGAAGCTTTAGCATCAAGGTCCCTTTCTGAAAAGCCTTGCAGAGTTTGAGACATTAATGGGGCATCCTGTAAACCAATGTGAAAATTCAAACTAGCCGCTAGTTGAATTCTGATAGCAGAAGCCCCTCCTTCAAAAAGCAAGTTTAAAAAAATTTGTTATAGGAGCTGAGAAAGGATTAATGTCACAATGTCATTATCAGGAGCCCAACATGAAAATCTATTGCATTTGCTGCAATAAAGTTTTCTAGTGGAGGGTTTAAGAACGGGCAAAATAATCTTACAGACTGGAGAAGAAAATGTTACACCTAGCAATCAATGGAAGTGGAGAAGCCACGCTGTGAGCTTTAGGTTCTGAAGGCTCATATGAACTAACCCCTCTCGATGGGATAGGAGATCTGGAGCTGGGTCCAGAGTTCATGGTTGCTGAATCAGATAAGGCCAGAGGAAGGGGAACCAAATCTGTCGAGGCCAGAATGGGCCAAGGAGGATCACTTCGCTCTTCAATTTGATTGCTTTCTTCAAAAATTGAGGGATTAACGGAATCAGGGGAAAGGTGTATAGAAGCCAAAGCACCAATCATGAAGGAGAGCATCTCTTGGGGACACCCCTGGAAGGGGACCAAGGCAAAGTAGCTGCTGCACTTGTTTAAGGGCAATGCAGAGATGTTGCAGCAAGGCTGGCCTCAGCGGTGAAAAATCATTTGTGGCACTTTTGGACTGAGAGACCACTCATGAGGCATGAGAATGCATCTGCTCAGCTTGTCTGCTATCACACTGGAAGTCCCTAGAATGTGTGTTGCTATTATAAAGTGGTTGGAAGAGATCTACTACCAAACTCGGAGTGCTTCTCGACAAAGGGGGTAAGACTTGGCTCCTCCCTGTTTGTTGATGTACCAGACCACTGACGTCTGTCTGGATCGCAACTGTCCCTGGACGGAGAACAGCTTGAAAGGCATGTAAAGCTAACAGCACTGCTCTCATCTCTAGAACACTGATATGCAAGCTGGCCTCTAAGTGACCAAGTGTCTTGGACAGTCTTGCCAAGATAATGCCACCCCAATCCAATCTGGGAGGAGTCTGTTATTACTATGGCCTGGGGCTGAGGTGGGATGAAAGGTCGTCCCACAAGAATCTCTTCAGAGTGGTCCCACCAGAGAAGATCCTTTTTGCAACGGTTGGTTACCAAAATATAATGCGACATTGGCTGACTAAGAATGGACCACTTGGATGCTAGAAGCCACTGTAGAATCTTCATGTGGAATCCTGCTAGAGGTACTAAAGTAATCGTCACTGCCATAGAACCCAAGGCCTGCAGGACCAGGTGTGCAGCTACCGTCTTGTTGCTGATAATTTTCCTGACTTGAAGTCCGATCTTTTCTATACGGGGGAAGGGAAGAGAAGCTATGCAAGTGTTTGTATTCAAATTTGGCCCCTATAAATTCCAAAATTTGTGTCGGGACCAGTTGGGACTTCTCGTGGTTTATTGTGATCCCCAGGTAAGCACGAGTCTCAAGATAATACTCTTGACCTATCTATAAGACGCTTGGTAGGAGCGGTGATGAGCCAGTCGTCCAAACAAGGAAACACTCAGTGTCCTTGTAGTCTCAAGTGAGACGCTACCACTGCCATGCATTTGCTGAACACCCTGACAGCTGTGGTGAGGCAAAAGGGCAGGGTTCTGAATTGGTAGTGACTGGCTCCCAGCTGGAAGCTGAGGAATCTCCTGGAGTGCTTGTCCATCTTGATGTGGTAATACGCATCCTGGAGATCTACTGAGCAAGGGCTCAAATTTTGGACAGATGGAGAACTAAATTCAAGCCCCTATTAGGTGAAACTAAACTTGGTGGTACTATAAACAAGGCAAAGAACAATTCTCAACACAGTAACAGTATGGTAATACCATATGGTGTAGGGGAAAAGAAGGTGAGAGAAATTATATCCAGAAATTGGACAATTTTTACAGGCAATTCTGATGTTCTAAAAATTCTAGGGAACAAGACGAACTTTGTTTACAAGATGGGGAAGAATTTAAAATCAATATTTGAATAACCTATCAAAATTATTTCTTTACTTGATAAAGGTACTAATCTAATAATATAGTATTAAAGGAAAATGGATACAAGCTTAATTTGCACAAAGGAAATTACAACACTAAGGGTATAGTTTACATTTCAATCTGCCAAACGTGTGGCAATTATATAGGCAAGACAAAGAAAACTTAGAACAAAGATCTACAAACATCTGTAACCAATATCAAGGGATAATGTGAATCATTCACTGTATAAACACTCCTTACAGTGTCAGAACGTCACTAGATTTAACTATGGGATCTTAGGAAAAAGTTCCATTAAGTGCCCAAGGCGGGTGGTAGGTGCTCCGGTTGGAGTTGAGAACTTTTTTGGATAATAAATTTAAACTCTAACACACCACCAGGAATTAATGAGAACATTTCTTTGGCTCCAGTGTTAAAAGAGAGCTCTGAATGTAATGTAGTATTTTTCTCAAAGTTTCAACATTTTATACTTTTAACATAAATGTTTTAAGTGGCCAGTTTATGGAGCGGTGTAGATCACTTTAATTATAGAATTTTTCATTTGTAAATTGTCTAACTAGAATGCAAATGACACCTACTATACAAGAGGTACTT